>NC_081555.1:95104913-95336449 GCF_963082655.1 Stomoxys calcitrans | reverse complement strand
TTTTTTTATAGCCGAGTCCGAACGGCGTCCCGCAGTGCGACACTTCGTTGGGGAAAATTTTTTTTATGACCATGCATGGAATTGTAACTCGCAAATGTCGCTAACATTAAGAGGGGATAACCACCGCTTTGTCCGATGTTCTCGCCAGGATTTGATCGCGTTCAGCGTCATAAACTACAATGGCACTTAAAAGATATTAGAGATTGAAAGAAGGCGCAGCGGAGCGGGCCCGGTTCTGCTAGTTTTCTATAGAAATAAAATATTGACAAATTTTTCTATGGAAATAAAATTTTTCTATGGAAATAAAATTTTGAGAAATCTAAAACGATCTCCCCCCCTTGCCAGGTAACATTATCAGGCACTTGATCATCAAACCATTCAGTACCAAGCAACGATACAATCTGTCATAGGATCTTTTTGCCATTAGCTCTTTGTCTTTTAGAAATATTGAAGTCCATTCCACCTACGATGACTGGAATTTCAATGAATCGAAGAATTTGTGAGGAAAATCATGTGAATAAACTTCTGGTGGTTCACAGAGACAGGAAAGGGATAAATAGAGGAAAATGCTAATTTTGCCCATGAACACTCCACTAAGGAACAGGGGCTAACTACTCACATATCAATGAGTGCAGTCCGATTCAACTTTTACCTCAATGATAAAGGCCTCCTTTTTATAGCCGAGTCCGAAGGAAAAACCCAAAAGACAGAAGCACTTTGGGGTTTTTATACCCTCCACCATAGGATGGGAGTATAATAATTTCGTCATTCCGTTTGTAACACCTAACACCCCATAAAGTATGTATATTTCTCATCGCCATGACATTTTAAGTCGATCTGGCCATGTCCGTCCGTCTCTTTGTGGAAAGCAAGCTAACTTTCGAAGGAGTAAGCTAGGCATCTGCAATTTTGCATAAGTACATCTTATAAATGTTGCTCTGTTCGGATTGTAAATGGTTCAAATCGGTCCACGTTTAGATATAGCTCCCATATAATTCAATCTCCCAAATATACTTTTTGAGCCTCTAGAGGGCGCTATTTTTATACCATTTGGCTGAAATATTGCACGAAAATATGGCACGTCGACTTCTCATATGACCTCCAACCGATGTACTAAGTATGGTTCCAATCCGTCCAAAACCGGATATAGCTCCCATATAAACCGATCTCTCGAATATAATTCTTGAGCTCTAGAGGCCGCACCTCTTATCCGATTTGGCTGAAATTTTGAGCAATGATTTTTCCCCTGATTTTCAAACGAAGCGCTAAGTGTGGTTTCAACCGGTTCAAAACCCGATATAACTCCCATATAAACCGATCTCCCAATTATTTTTTATGTTGCTAGAGACCGCAACTTTTATCCGATTTGGCTGAAATTTTGAGCGTTAACTTTTTCTATGACATCCAACAGATGTACAAAGTTTGGTTCCAATTGGGTCAAAACCTAATATAGCTTGAATATTAACCGATCTCCCGAATATACTGCTTGAGGCCATAGAGGAAGCGATCCTTATCCTAGAATATAAAAACCGCATGGGGATTTCTTGTTATAAGAGACTTGATCTCAAGTGTCGTCTCAGGTATCCGATCCGAAAATTCTTCCATTCTCAATTATACCACGATGGTGTGACCTGCTGCTACCCTCTTTCGATTCTCCCATCGCCTAAAGTTGTGGCTGCCTTACATTTAATTTGTTTTTCTATGGGTTAGATATCTAGAATAATCTACCTTGGGGCGTGGTTTTCGTCTCTCCGCCTTAGCCAAGGCCGCATTCTCTAGTAATGTGCTTTATTATCCTGTTTTTGTCGTAGCCACATTTTCAAGTGAAGGTGGCGTCAAGCTTCTGTAGGTGAGCAAGCTCGTTCCGTAGGTGAGCAAGCTCGTTCCCTCAGCCCTCGGTCCAAAGGACAGATTCAGGCTCCTAGGTCAAGCCTCGTCTTATATCATCTCCAATGCCCTTTCGGCTTTTCTGTATAGCTGATTTCTACCTCTTAAAAGTATTATAAAATTTTCTGCGTAGTATTGAAGTACGAGTCAGGATTCGTAATAGGTTATTTATTGTAGTCAACCATAGGAATGGTTCTCTGTGCCGCTTTCTTCCTTATCTTTATGTCATGGGGACCCACAATTTATCTAACGCTTTCTTAGCATATGGTTTATTCAGTCTTTAAGGACCCGGTTCAGCCGGTACTGGTCTAAGGATTGGATTAGTATGTTTAAAACCCCCTCGATGTCAACGTAATCCGCAAATATGTACTTCCTGACACCGAAGGATTCTTTTATTTTGTGGACAACCTAGAGCAGGACGGTCTCCAACAACCATCCTCTGCCATAGCAATGCTGCTTGTATTGGAGCAATCCACTGGGTGTCTTCTTTATCATAACACTCGCAATATGTTCCAAGTTTTTGAGAGGAAAGGACGCAAGGCTTATAGGTGTTTGATATCGCATTACTTGTCTTGCCGGGCTTGGGTATAAATACCACCCAGGGCTGTGGTGCCTAGCCCTAAGAGAGCGGTTCAGAGTCGGTGCTAGGGTGCTCAACTCCGAACGAAACTCCGACTCCGGCTCAGTAGTCCGACTCTGACTTCGACTCCGGCCACAAAAACTCGACTCCACAACCCTGCTACCACCATTGCCTCCTGCCATGCTTTCGGAGTATATGCAACTTCTAGGCACGCTGTGCATGTAGAGGGACGTCAGGTAGTTCACCTCCTTCTGTAATAATGTCTGAAATATTAATATGAGGTCAGAGGGACCTAAATTGTTGGAAGCTCCTCAAGGCATCCTATGCCATAAACCTACTAACGTTTAAGTTTGGACGTGGTATTTTAAAAGAAACTTTTTACATTGATGGTGTCATTAACGCCATCGACCTGTTAGGTTCACGAAAATATAATATATTTATTCATGTTATATGGTTCGCTTTTTCGCTCTGATCATCTTATTTTATAGGTTGAGCCGTGTGTTATATACATCCCAATAAACTGTCGCCCTTTAAGCCGTGCTCTGTAACAAGTTATGCGGACCACTTTTGAAATGTTGGGAATCTCCCTATAGGCCTGGAAAGGTGTAGGGTGTCTACAGACCAAAATTGCAAGGTTTTTGCTTTAAAATCTATTATATAAAAAAAAGTAATCGGCGAAAATTATCGTGAAAAGCGACAAAGTGCCAGCCTTTAAGTGTAAAAATCACATCATGATTCGGTCTAGGGTAGCAAAAAGAAGAGAAATCAGAAAGTGCATCTACTTACGGGACTATTGAGGCTTATGTCCAAAGGCACTCGACACTTCAAAATTAACTTCACGCGTACGAACTGAGACATTTTACCAAAATTGATCACAAAATCAAAGATTGCTTGAAGCAATTTAATTCTTCACATTTGTTATTGTACAATTATTTGTATACAAGGAAAAACATAAAAAAATAACGTTGGATATTTGGCGCATTTTTTAAAGACTGTTTTTATCAACCATGGGTTGAACGTATCTACACTTTGGGGATTTAGTTGATATGATATTTGTAAATAAGTTTAATAATTAATTTCTAAATACCTCAACTAATGCAAAAAAACAGTATTTCTCCCTGCTAATACTAAATTTGAACTCCTTTTTGGCCGTTGATTTAAATCACAAGTGTTCCATGATTGCCGTAATTTTTCGCCAAACATAGTTGCAATTATAGTAACGATTAGACGAATATGGCAACTACAGTTTATAATTCGCCTATTGCGCTCTTCTCTCAATTGTGAAAAGTCGTGTCACTTACCAGCGTCTACGGATTTGTTTTCTTTTTAATTTTATTTAAGTTTTTCAAGTTTTCGCTTAATTTTCCTCATTTAATTAAACTTTGTGCGATAAATACAAACATAGATATAAAAATTCATCAAAGTTTCCATAAAATATGGTGTAAAATTAAAACTGCAAAGCTGTAAAAAAAGACTCGTACAACATAAAGCAAAAGAAGAAGTAGCATTCTACTAAACTTGAAGTAGTGGTGGTGTGTGTTAATGAGCAGCAGTATTGTATAGGAAATGTGTGTGCGCGCGAACTGTGTAAAAGAAAAAAGTGCAAAAAGTACAGAAACTAAACACAATAAAACCGTTGTCGTTTGGCGTTAAAATTTGTTACTTGGTTAACAAGTGAGCTCTAGAAATAATAGAAATTGGGTGAATAAAAATGTGCATTAAACCCACATAGTCTTATTATAGAAGAGCAAACTGAATAACAAGCAAATGTCAAGCAGATAAAGCTTTTGTTTTTAAAAATCCAAAACAACGTAGCTTCAGTAACTTTGACACTTCTGTCCAAAGCGATTAACGGCTTGATTGTGTTTATGGGATACAAGCGCAACAGTACACACAGCAGAATACAATAAACAAAGCAAAAAACGAACAAGTACGTTGTGAGACGAACGAAGCGAAAAAGACGAAGTTCCACCACAAAAGAAGAGTGTAAAAAAAAGAAACGCGCCTCAACTTTCAACTCGTCGTCATTCAACGATTGTTTTTTGTTTTATTTAATCTGAAATAAAAGTACATGAATTTTATTTACACATTTTATCATATATTTTTTAGTACAGCTGTATTTAAAAGACGAAAATCAACAGAAAAAGTTAAGAGAACTTAACTAAACGTATATGTGTGTGATAAAAGTGGAAATAAACGACCTAAAAACACACCGAGTTTGGAATAAAGAAGCAAAGACATTCCAAAAAAGACCATTGAAGTTAAGCAAAGACTAATAAGCCATCCACAAGGATTTTCCTATATCAAAATATCGTTGAAGGTAAGATAAGTTGAAAATCGACTACTATTTTTTTGTTCATGATTTTTTTTTTTAATTTTTAATGGGGAATACATAGAGTGAGAGTACTACTACTTCTCCATTACGTTGCTTTTTTGCGTGTACAATCTTTTATCCCCAGTTTTCTTTTATGGAGCTTATTTTTTGCTTGTATTTTGTCATCTACTACTACTGTTACTTTGGAGTGTGAGTCATGTTGGCAATCAGTGTATCTCAGTGCCGGTTTGGTTTTACATTTATTGTATTTGCTCGCTGTACTGTATTAAATTTCAATTTTCTCTTCACAATTTTTTTTATTTTACGCCACCACCACCGGTCTTGTTTTCAATGCATACTCGATGCTTTTTTTCGCCTTCGTATGGAGTAATTTTTTGAATGTATGTGTTTGAGTTTGTCGCGTGTATGTGTGTGTGTGCGGTTTTTAAGTTTGACAATTCTGACATTGTTTTACGTGAGTATGTCGAAAGTTTATTAAGTAAGATAAAAGAGAAGAGGTGGTCGGGCAGCGGTAGGCAGCAAAGCAATTGAAATTTATGGCGGTTCATAGTGATGCCATATTGTTTGAAATCGATAAATTTGTGCTTTCGTGGTGGGTGTTTTGAATATTAACCCCTTCTTTTTTTTGCAAAAGTCAATGACATTTTGTCAAGAGATTTTGATATTTATTGCATTGGAAACTTTAGGCAAATAATGTAGTTTATTCTGAAAGGCTTAAACTAAAATAATTACTTTAATATATATATAATTATTGTAAATAATAATAATAATTAATAATTCATTAGATATTGTTATCGTTGCAATTCGGTTATGTACAACCATCACCAGAATTAACGAAGTCGTCTATTCAAATTGGAACGTGAGGACTAGCATTGCCATCCATCCACCACCATTCGTTAACATCTGTTCGCTTGTGTGTCATTGTTTAAATTTCTCTTGTTTATTCAGTTAACTATAGCTGACATTGCACATTGCCTTTTTCCCCGCTCACATGGTCATTTCACTCTGTCATAGAGTCTATCTGCATTGTTTGTGCCATCATCTGTTGGGCTTATGCATTAATGTATGGATATGTGTAATAGGTCGTTATGGGATAGTTTGGAATGACAAAATACTTTTTTAAAGTATAAGATTTTGGAGCCAAAAAACTTGCTGATTTCATTCAGCAAGGGGGGCATTCCCCCATAATGGCTGGTGCTATGTCCTTTTTTCACAGTTGAAAACACATGTTTTTAGCAAATACTTACTTGTTTGAAACACTATAAAAATCTCAATGATAACAAACCTTTTATTAAAATTGCTTCATAAGTTATGGGGAATGTCCTACTAAATGAAATGGATTTTTTTTGCTGCAAATCCTATTGTCTAAAAAAAATTAAACTATGAAACAATTTAAATAAAATTATTATGTCAGCTGCTTGGTCGAACGCACAGCTGTATGCCTCACTCATTCGATATTTTCCGGAGTTCTGACGGTCCGTTGAAGTCCATTTCAGGGTTTAGTGACACTTCCACACTCCCGAAATGAGTTAACCCACGAGAGATTCGAATTATGGCCAGAAACGAGTCTGTGAGTAGGAATTTCAAAGTAAGCGCAGAAGGCACGTAAGCGTGACCGTTGAAAAGAAGCTCTCGATGGCGAAGGCCCGCTGCTCCCTAGACCAGAACATGATGGCATGATGGCCAGATGCGCGCCATCTTGACTCTCTACCCACCCAACTCACCGCTCGGGAGTTTTTTTCATTTTAGTAAGTTTCTCTGGCACACCCTGTATATGGTGGCGAAACGGAGTATGTCTCTTCCTTTTAAACGACTTGGTTCGTTTTTTTTAGGAGAGGGTGCTCTGGGAGGGATGCACCCCGAAGGAAGTCACATTCGATTCTGGACTTATGTAGCGTCTTTCAATCGGAATTCTTCGCGGTCCTGAAGATCCTGTTCATATGGAGAAACAGACTTCTGCATGATTTGTGTTGATAATGAATTGTTGTTGTTGTAGCAGTTTGCTGTGGTCTACCTTTCGTCTGCTTGATTCTGTTGCGTGTCCAGATCAAGGAACTTTGCTACTATGATGGGGTGCGTCCAGATGGACCTGGGTCTGAGTCGAGTGGGTCTGGCTGGGCAGTTTAAGAGGTGATGTGTGTCGTGTGGTTCCTGGTCACAATCGAGACATACATCCTGCACGTCGGCATCAATCCTTGCCCTGTAGGAGTTAAGCCGGCTGCATCTGCCGGAACGTAATTGAGCCAGAACTACTCTGGTTTGCCGGGGGAGGTCAATTTCTTCAGGTGCAACTGGAGGCGGTTGTTCTCCAAGGACTAACTTCTCCCGGTAGCTACTTACCACATCTGCTACCGTGTCTGCATGAATGTTGTCTAGACCCGCTTGATATGCCGCTTGATCTAGAGGTTCTCTCTTGTAGCGCTGAACCTCACGCTCTAGATCATCCACAATATGATGATTTGGATGGTCTCTGCGATAACAGCCTAAAGGGTGAATGGAGGATAGGTAGAGGTTAAACAGGGTCGGAGATATCACCCCGCCTTGGGGAATCCCTGTTTCACTCTAATGTGCTTCGAATTCTTATCCCCAAATTCCACAAATGACTAGGGACCACACAGATAACTCGCGACCTAGCGTTTGAGGCTTGTCTGGAGGAACCTGTTGGCGATGTCCTAAAATAGTTTGGCATGACTGACCATGTCGAATGCCTTCGACAGGTCCAGTGCCACGAGGCCCATCCTGTCACATGGCCTGGGCTGATTAAAGGCATGGAGAATGTGTGTGGTGATGGCATGCAAAGCAGTTTTTGTGCTATGCAGTCTTCGAAATCCATGCTGATGCTCTTTGAATGGAAATTCTGCTACGAGGCTCGGGATGAGTAATGCTTCAAGTGTCTTTGCTACTGGTGAGAGAAGGGAGATCGGTCTGTACGACTCCCCCAAACTCGAGTCCTTTCCAGGGTTCAGCAGCGGGATAACTCTGCCCATTTTCCAGACTATAAGAGTGTTCAAAGACAGGTTGAGGACAGTAGTAAGGTACTCAACTCCAGGTACATCTAAATTCTTCAATATCAGTGTAGAGTTTCCATCGGGACAAAAAGCCTTACATGATTTGGCGCCACGGATGACATTCGTAACTTCGCCCACAGTAAAATGTGATGAATGTCCATTGGCTCGGAGACCACCGATAGGGCGAATGCCCTGTCACTCTCGGAATGCACAATAAATAGACGGTTGAACAACCTAGCCCATCTCTTCAGATCAGACACGATTACTTCGTCAGCAGTGACTGAGGTCCTGTCATTCCGTCTATCGCGGTTCGAGAGTGACTTAACATTAGACCACAGCTTGCCCAAACCGGTGCCTTAGTAACATTGCTCCAAGTGTTCCAGCCACAAATTCCGCTTATGTTCGTTGACTAGCCTGTTCATTTCCAGATTCAGCTCGCTGATTCTGGGGTTAGTGGGAATCCCCTCAGGCTCGTCTGCGGGTATCACTGCATGCGCCGGGAAAATGGGCCGCACTTGGGGTATTCGACCGGCTGGTATAAAGCGTGCGTCTGCTGCATTAATGATGTCTCGGAATTTCCTTTTGCCAACTAGCATATTTTAGGGGGGGTGTCAGTTCACTCAAGCGGCGATTGGTGTACTCTCTGAAGCTAACCGGCCTTCTTCTGATTGATTAACGTCCGACGCTCAGAGGTTTTGAGTCGGCTGGTAGATGGAGAGAATTATGGGAAGGTGGTCTGATCCCAAATAAATGATGGATTAACAGGATACGTCACTCAGGAGATGGGGAGATGAATGGAAATGTCTGGCCAGCTGCTACACTTCCACGTAATCCTAGTGGGGGCATCCTCATTCGCCTTTTCAAAACGTGGAGCCTTCAATCGGCCTTGCCAAAGCTATGCCCCGCTGGTCGTTACCTAAGGGAGAATTCCATGAAATGTGATGCGCATTAAAGTCTCCTAGAATCAGACGATTATGGCCAGATAGTAGCCCACTTATGTTTGACTTGTAAGCCTGGCCATTAATTGGGACACGGCCATAAGGAGTTGTGTCACTGCCCTGCAATTGTGGGGGCAGTATACATGACACACAGTCCTCCTCAGTCCTTTCTGGACTAATTAGGGAGCCGGTAATGGCTGACTGAAAGAAACTTTCAACGGGTAAGGTACTTCACCAGTTCTTGGGTTCCCATCGTTTCTAGCCCTATGCGTTGTTTTCCATACTATTTTTCTTTCTACATAAACGCCCCGGTAGGCGAGTCGGTACTGTGATCGGCTGGCCACCGCCCAGTAGTTCTTAATTCAGATTCTCATGATAACGATGAACACAGCACTGATAGGAGGATGTTCCGTCCTTTGTAGTGCTCTACTTGTCTGTAGCCTCAGAGTAAAGCGGCTATCCATCGAGGTGCCCTTAAACTTAAAAAAAATAAACATCTTTCTACGGTGGTCCCTCATCTATGCTGGAGATATTTCGGACTAGGCCTAAAGGAAATATTCGTGGGAAACATTCCCTTGATGTTTGTTATAGTATATAAGGTTAAAATTTGGAAAACTTTGTTGTGGACGACGCATATAAATCTCTCCATTCCAATCACAACTTTTTAACAATAATTGAAATGTTTCTATATACTCGTACATAAATACATTTTTGTCAAGAGCTATTGGTATCTTTTTTATTCACTCCCCAATTAAGAAACAAAGTCTAACCCTCTTAAAACCATTATCAATGTCTTGTACTATTTTTTAATCAATGAACAGTCTCTTGATAAACCCTTACACAATGCTTTGCCTCTAATCAACTACTACTACTCTACACAACACACACACACACAGCGATGCCTCGAATGATATCTATCAGCTGCTTCCTGTTTTTTCTTCCTGTATTGCATGTGTTTGCATTTTCTTTCGTCTTCTTTTCCAGTAAGGAATTTTCCTTTGTTGTCTTGTCTGGTGGTCTTTTTTCAGCTGCCATTTCTCTTGGTTGTCGTTGATTTTTCTCGTCGTCGGGTTGACGTACTTTCTTTTACAATTCTTTTTGGTAATATCTTTAGCAGTTAATATGTTGTGGTATGTGGTGGGGTGTATGCGAATGGTAATAATATCATCATTATCTATATGGTGGTAGCTTATGATTATGGCTGCTGCTGCTGGTTCGGTTGGTGGTGGTGGTGGTGGCGTTGGGATATCATATTTAACGTTTTATTCATTCATAGTTTCAGCGTTAAAGTCGTTGGGCTTTATTAGTGGGAATTTTCTTCCCGTTTCACTTTAATTGGAGAATACTAGAGCAAGTTGAGGTTTGCGCATATTTCTTGCTTTCTTGCCGTCTGGGCGGTTGTTGTCACACACCAAAGTTGCTGTTGTTGTCTATAAGCTATCAACTTCCACATCGTGTATCATTAACTATTGATTTTCTTTAAGAAATTGGATTTGATCTTAATAGTACTGTAGATACAGATAGAGGGCAGTATATGAAACTTGAACATTTTATATGTATAGCACGATTTGCTTTAGTTTGAAAAAAATCTTTAATTTCATGATGAATTAATTCATCCAAATCAAGTTAAAGCTTAATGAGAAGGGATCTACTTTTTATTTTTTGAGAAGTTTAGCATGTCCGCCTATGATGCTGAAAGCCTGCGCTTTAATTCCTGTCAAGAACATCAGAAAAATTTCAGTTGGCATAGGTTAGGTTAGGGTTCGTGACTGGCAACTGCGCCTGCTACCTGCTTCAATCGAAGACCTTAGAGCCATTTTGTCCAGAGAGAAATTCTCACTGCTGAAAACATCGTCCAGTCAACCTATTCAGCCGTCTACACTGAAAGTCTGCGCTTTAATTCCTGTCAAGAACATCAGAAAAATTTCAGTGGTGATAGGTTAGGTTAGGGTTCGTGACTGGCAACTGCGCCTGCTACCTGCTTCAATCGAAGACCTAAGAGCTATTTTGGCTAGGGAGAAATTCTTACTGCTGAAAACATCGTCCAGTCAACCTGTTCAGCCCTCTACAGAACTTCAGAATGATGAGCGGACGACTGTATGCTTAGAGGGAATCCATGCGCGGAAAGAGATGTGCACTCATTATTCAGGATTTTCTACGCACAATTGGGGGCGGAGCCTTTAGCAACGATGTGGTTTCACCGTATGTCGTAAAATCCTGATTGGGTAGTAGCTCTTGCATGGAAATTGTCTTATATGTCTTCAGGACAACGAAAACTCCAGTCTGGAAGACGCAACGCCAGTCTAGGAGTTTATACCTGTTTCCAACAAACTTAGTTAAGACTTCCGTGTCTTCTATGAGTCTTCAGGACAACGTCTGAAAGACGCAACACCAGTGTGGTCCCGGTTTCCAACGAAATTAGTTAAGACTTCTGCCTCGTTGTCTCCATCTAATTTGGTATCATTCCTTCATACAGAAAGTCCCTGTTAAGGCGGGATACCCGCAGCCCAGAACTCTCATTTTGGGAAAACGATGCCCACCCTGTCAACAAAAAAGGACCTCCCTAGTAAATAGTCCGTCGCGGCTCATTTAGCTTACCGTAACCCGGTATCGCCATCCCATAGATGCATGTCTAAAGCTTGAGAATCGCCAGGTTCTCAAGCTTAACCCACCCAGCATGCAGTTGGAATGGGTTAAGAAATAACATTTCATTCAGCTCCTCTCTAGGACACTCCTCCTTGATACAGAGTGCAACATCCCCCCTACCTAAGACCCCAGTATAGCCCCTTCTATTTTCTTTTGACTCTCCTTCTCCAGTTTTGTCTTCGGTCAAGAATCATGCCTAGGTACTTATCCTCCGCAGGGAATGGGAACTCTAACCCCTTTAGAACAGAATAGATTCCCTTTAAAAATCTTAACGCTATCGACTTTCATGTTCGGCTTCCGGCGTAACTCTGTTATACTTGTCGTGAACGTGGTAGATATTTTCAAATGTCTTCAAACGAAAAGCAAAATGAACGTCAATATTAGTGATGTAGAGCTATAACCAACCGCATGTCATCAACGAAGAGGCCTGGGGCCATGATTGAACAATTATCCTGGCATGGGATAGCTGTGAGCACCAGACAGGCTGGAACTTTGAGGTCCGATCTGTGCGGTGTTCATCGCTGTCACGAGAAGCTTAGCGACCGGGCGCGTCCACAGGCTGCGAATTGCGGAATGCTCCTTACGGGGTAGCTGCAACAAAAGTCGCGGACAATCAGCGGTATCGATCGATATCAGTGATAGGCCAGGTGGCACCGGCTCTTGCGTAAATATCGAGTGCCTATGATGCTCAATACGAGAAGGCGAGTTATTGGCGCCTTAAATAACCAATGGCCAACCTGTCCCCGCGGCGAGCGGTCGTATAGACCGAAACTAAAAGAGCTTGACAAGGATCGCCACCTCCACATGTAAATGTGACTGTAAAAACAACAATTGAACAATTATCCGAATGTGATACGATAGAGAGGTACATACGACTGGTGACAATAAAAATTTGCGATCAAAAGTTTCAGATTCTGCTGCAGGGATGTGTTGGCGATTTCTTCAAAACAAGCGTGACTTGGCGTATCGAAAGCCTTCGGTATATCAAAAGCCACGAGGACCGTTCCATGGTAGGGTTTGAACTGGTGAAACCTTGGCTAATATATATGCGGCGATGGCGCGAAACATAGACCTCGTGTGCAATTTGAAATTTACCAAGACTTGTGAAAAGTAGTGCATCAAGCGTCTTGATCAAGAGAATCGGAAACGGTTTTGTATGTATGATCCATTCTTATTGTCCCATTGGGGATACATAAAAGTTTAATATGATCATCAACATTCGCCCAGCGCTGCGGAAGTTATTCGTAAATTTTCTCATGGTGAATTGTGTTTGATTATCGTCTCGTAGACCATAACGGCGACAAATGACTCAACCTTGCTGTATCACCAACGGGGTTCTCAAAAAATTGACGGAAACAGCGTATGTATCTCTTAGGATCAATCACTGCTCTGTCACCTATGGTGAGTGGGGCCCTATCAAGAGCTCAAGAATTTTAGAGATGTTTTCTTACTTGTAATATAAAAAATGCGACGTATGGTCCAAATCAGCCGCCAGAGGGCGCAATAATTATTCGATCTGGCTGAAATTTTGCATGATGACTTCTGTTATGAATTATGAACCACCCCTACTGGTATGGCCCAAATCGGTCTACAGCCTGATTTATATCCCTTATAAACCGATATAGCTATCTTACAAAGGGTGAATATGCTATCCCTTTTTGGCTGAAATTTTTCACAATGACTAATGGCTCGGGTATGGTTCAAATCGGCGTTTAACCTGATATAGATCCCATATGATTTCACTTCTTAAACCTATACAAATCGTTTACTTTAACGAGTTTATCCCTAAATGGTGTTTTTAGTTTTACTGACTTCCTGTGTTTGTGTTTGGTTTTGGGTTTTCGTATTTTCAGTGTCCTTTAGTAGAATTCTCCGGTAATATTTTTGTAGAATATTTCGATATGCTAGAAAGTCATTTTAAAGTAGGCCGCACAAAGACCTTTTTTCAAAATAATTCAAAATATATAAATGAAGCAGGTTGGACCAGCTCAAATTTACTTTTTTATTCAGACTAGGTCAGTGAAGTCCTTAGTCATATTTTATTCGTATATCTTTGGGCTGTGACGTCCAAAATCAACTTTAGCGCCCTGGTGTGTTTCTTAAAGTAAGAGAGGTTATCTGATCCCAATGAAATCGCAGATTGCTAGAAGTAAAAATTATTTATCAGACCTAGTGACGCACAACAAGCGACTGATATCGCAAAGTGGGATAAGATCAAAAACAATTGCAGTTTGAGAACGGGTAGAGATAACTCATTGTAATTTTGAATATTGAGAGCTGTCAATGCCCTAAGTGGTTCGGCTTTTTGACAGTAGAATTTAATCTGATGCAAATGAAATGGCAGTTTGCTAGGAGTTAAAATTAATTACCAGACCTAGTGACGCACCACAGGCAACTAATATCGCACAGTGGGATGACATAAAAAATTTTAGTTTGGGAACGGGTAGAGATAACTCATTGTAATTTTGAATATTGAGAGCTGAGGTGCTATGAGATTATGCCAATGCTCTAAGTGGTGCGGTGCTTTTTGACAGTAGAATTCAAAGTTAAAGCGCGCTAAGTTCGGCCCGGCCGAATCTTATATACCCTCCACCATGGATCGCATTTGTCAAGTTCTTTGCCCGATAACTCTTTATAGGCAAACAATGGAAAAGAATTGCTATGCTATTGGAGCTATATAAACTTATGGACTGATTGGGGAAGTGCAAACAACGGGAGCTTTATCTGGTTGTAGATGAATTCAGCCCTGCTGATCACGTTAGAAGTCACAGGAGAAATCATTGCGCAAAACATCAGCAAAATCGGATAATAATTGCTTCTTTTAGAAGCTCAAGAAGTCACATCGGTTTATATGGAATCTACATCATGTGTATGTCTTATTTGAACCATACTTGGCATGGCTGTTGGAAGTCATAGCAAGATATTACGTGCAATATTTCATCCAGATCGGGTTGTAGTTGCGCCTTCTAGAGGCTTAAGAAATCAAACCTGAAGATCGTTTTATATGGCAGCTATATCAGATTGTGAACCGATTTGAACCATACTTACCACAGTTGTTGAAAGTCAAAACAAAACCCCTTGCGCTAAATTCCAGCCAAATAGGTTAAAACTTGCGCGCTCAAAAGGCTCAAAAATCAAGATCCAAGATTGGTTTATATGGCAGCTATAGGAGGCTATGAACGGATTTAGACCATACTTGTAAATAAAAAAAACACATTGTGCAAATTTCAGCCAAATCGGGTAAGAATTGCGGTCTCCAGAAGCTCAAGAAATCTAATCGTGAGATCGGTTTATAAGGCAGCTTTGTCAAAACATGCACCGATTTGGACCATTTACAATCGTAGTCAACCTACAATAATAAGAAGTATTTGTGCAAAATTTCAAGTGTCTACCTTTACTACATCGAGAGTTGGGCTGCTTTCGACAGACAGGAGAGCGGAGGGACATGGCTATATCAACTTAAAATATCATGACAATCAAGAATATATATACTGTATGGAATAACGATAAAAGTATACCCCCATTCTATGGTGGGGGTATAAAAATTAATTCGGGCTGCCTGATCTTCATTTGTGGTTTAATTGTAGGGGCCTGCCAGAGGCCATCGGAACAGGTTGACGTTTTGTACATCATCTCATTAACATCGCAACTCTAGCTATTCACAATTTCAAAGCGTTATCTCTACCCGTTTTCAAACAGCAGATTTTTCACTAGTTTTCTTTCGATCTTATCCCACTGTGTGTGGCCTTATTTTTCTTGTAGTAACGGATTGTTAGATTTTTTATAATCTGATAACATTTCTATTAAATTAAAGATTCTTTAGAACACCTAATTTCTTTGATTCAAACGCTAGACCAAGTTTATGTGGCTGGCCCCAAGGTACTGATATGCACAAAAAACCATAAAAAATATGTTCCTAACAAATGATTGATGAATTGCAGCTATACAACCGTCATTGACTGGCTTAAATTGGTTATAAGCATAGCACTATTTTGAATAGACCATATGACCTTCTCAGTTATTTTACTACATGAGATTCTATCAATAAGGAAAAATGCAAAATTCGTATAAAGCTTAAAGTAGGTTTTGCAGGTTTTTATCTTTTAGCATTCATTCATTGATTCATGCTTTTTGTATGTCGAATTTTTTTTAGATAGCAGCCACTATTATTGTAGCCAAGACCTTTTTCTACTCCAAGTGCATCACTCTACTCGGTCATTTACAATCATAATCATACTGACTTCTAAGGCTATGCAAATTTTTTAAACGCTTAAGATTTTTAAATCGACATCGTTTCTTGCAATCTTAACTTCCGTTTCTTGATGGTATAGATGATTTTGTGGCTAAAATCGTAGCAATTGTTTGGTCTGGTTCTATAGAAATACAGAGTGTTATGTCTACACAAAATGACCAATGACCAGAGAGAAATTATAAATGCATACTCTTAAGCTCTCAAACACAATAAAATAATTACTCTACAAAATTGTCGTCATCTGATTTAACAACCATAACCATATATAACTGGAGAAAAGCGGCTACAGCAGCCTATTCGACCAACTCACCCAAAGCGTAACCTATGGAAAAATTTTTAACTTACGAATCACGGCCAGTACATAGCATTCGTATAACTCATAGATCAACAACAACATTGTTTAAACAATAGATCACCTGTGCCACTTCATACAAACACACATACACACTCAGCGATCTCTCACATACTCGTACTACTTGTACAAGTAATAATATAAACATATCTTTTCGATACAACAAATTCCACTCTAAACAATAATTTATCATTATTTGTTTTATTGAATGAGAGCTGTGGTGGTCAAGAGGTCATTGGGGGAGAGGCAAGGGGAAGTTTCAGGTGTTAATAGAGGCAAGATGTTTGCTATGACGACAGCTTTCTTTAGTTGTATGGTGTTCGCTTAATGATTATGTTGACATTACATTTAAGCATTACCAAGTGGCAAATAAAAGAAGATAAACAATAATTATCAGAAATGAGAGAGAGAGAGAGATATAGAAAACGATAACGAAATCAAACATGATACCGAAGTAATTAGAGAGAGAGAGAATGAATGAAGAAAAAGGGAGTTTAGAAGAGAAAAACATGTTACATAATAGGCTGGAATTGTGACGCTATGAGAACCTAGTTATATAAAAAAGTTAATGGTAGCTATTTAATAAAATATTTTCGGGACTCTTATTTTGGACATATTGAAACTTACAACTTTTGCCTGTAAGAGGTCAATAGGGCAAGAGGTTTAAATCGCGTATCATGCGCTGGCTGTATATGACAGGTCTATAACGCTATGTGTATTTTGTTGTTTATGTAGCAATGTGTTAAATCTTCATCCTTGACTTGCTTGCTGTATGGCTGTTGCTGTTGTAGCCACTTGTCTACATGTGGAGGTAGCGATTCTCGTCAAGCTTCATAGGTAAAGCTTGTTTCGGTCCATTCGCCGCCGGTACTTTATGGCCATTGCACGGTGAGGTACAAAGCGGATTTAAAAATGTGGTCTCACGCGAACAGCTGTTACAGCCGGGCGGCTTTTATGGTATTAAGATGTTAGATTTTTGTTTGCATTCTTTTTGTTGCTATCTTCTTTCTCTCATATTCTCTGCTCATGTATGCACATGTATACACACACGCACGCAATTTGTTTGCGTGTGTTGGCAAAACGGCGATCTGCTTGATGTCAAGATGTCGGATTGCACTATTAGATTTGTGGTCGTTGTACAGATGAGACCACCTTTAATTGTTTCACCATGGGTGAGGTATTTGGCGCTCATTCAATATCCAATAGTAAAGTAATATTTATCGATAACTTTGATCGCTAGGCTAGCTCCAAAATGAAATCTTTTCAAAGCTTCAACTTCAGGTATTCAGCAACCCAAAAAAAACTTATCTTATTCCACAACTAACTCTCTCGGAATGATTTATTTTTTGTATTTTTGCAATATTGTTCCAAAATTGATCAAATTTGCACACAAATTATTGGACAATTTAAAAAATCCGCTCTGAGATATTTTAATTAACTCAATGTGGAGTAACTCAATGTTTCGTGATAATTACTAACAAATGTTAAACTTTTAGTTTTTATTGATTCTTTGCATTTTTCTTAGTAAAAACAATTTTCGACACGTAGTTTTTCTTTGCTCGCCATATTTTTTTTGTTTTAAGTTGGGAATACGCATTGTTGTATGCACAAAAGTCGTCACTTTCATGTTATGTTGGGCTTACAATCCGCCTTAACGACTAAAACCCCATCTTATCAACGCTGAGAGTCAAATCGATCTCAGCACCGCTTTCACATTACTTCGATATGCCTCTTAAATCGGTCCTTACACCTTCGTCCATTCCATCGCTTAAGTTCAAGCTCACATCGTTGCAGTCACTTACGTCTCGATCAATTTTCTTTCATCTCAGGACGAAGTAGTCAAAACTTCCAATCATTTTGTCTAGAGAATTTTCTGCAGTTATTGATCTCCCATCATGTCCCAAGAATGTAGTTTCAGCGTCATTAAGGTGTTCTTCATCTTCTTAGAGACAAAATTGACTTCCTTATTCGGAAAGCATTTGCGTTAAGTAATAGTTTACAACCTCATGTCTGCTATAAAAAAAGGCTTCTTGATTTCGGGGGTTAGTATCGCAGTCCATCTACCCGTATGCCTCGTTCTCCCACCGTATCTGCCGCTGTCTTCTAGTCTCATCTCTTATTTCATTTCTGTAGTCTTGGGTAGGTTCACTGTTTTTCACTTTTGCCTTGAAAAGTGCAGAGCGGTCCTCGGCTTGCAGATTTAACGCTGCCATTCCTGCTTTTATCTGCAACGCAGCAGCCGAAATGGTCCTATATTCCGGTGCTACTCTTAGTGGCCCCGTTTCTCTGAACACTAACCAGCTGTTGTGGTCTGTACCTGACATGAAGGCTAACTGCCCAGATATCCCACCCGTATATGCTGTTACAAGCCTTCAAAAGTTCCTCTTTTTGGGCAGTGACCCTCCTATGTTTGCCTTAAGTCTGCTTAGTTAGGCTGTGATTCCAATAGCTTTTTGAGTAAAGAATTGTATTTATCTGCGGACCGAACGTCAGTTTAGCGTGCAGTCGAATTCCAAGGTAGTTTACCGCCTTCCTTGTCGTGGTGACTACATCGTCGACTCGCATGTCTATTTCCAGAGGAATTAGCCGTCTGATTAGCAGAACTAGTTCATTAAGTGCGGCCAATTCTAGTCCACGCTCATGTAGCCAGTTCCTCAAGTGGATCATGACCTTTTTCAACTTATGCTGTCGCTCTTCCAGATTTCTCCGGTATGACAGCCGCAATGACGTCTGCGTAGCCTACGAAGAAGGTCTTCTCGTCAGGCAATTCCATCCTTAAGATGTCATTGTTGCTGATGTTCCACATGTCCGGATGGACCCCTGAGCTGTTCCTGACATTATGTGGAACCTCTTCATCACAGAACTCATAAACCAAAGTCCTATCTCTAAGGTAGCTTTCGATTATTCTTAAAAGGTACCCCGCATATTGAATTTCCATTGTAGGGCGTCTTTCACGTCATTCAACCTAGGACTGTTAAAAGCTTTCTTCATATCCAGGGAAGCCAAAGTATGATTGGTCTGCTGTGTTGGTTTTTTTCTCGTGCACGTAGAGCCTTTTCGACCGGAAGCCGTGCTGCCTTGCGGATAACCCTCTCCCCGTGTTTACAGCCTCCTCGAATTAAGACTTTATAGTCACTCGAGTAATTTACCGGCTGTGTTGAGCATGCATAGAGGTCTATAGAACCTTTTCGACAGCATCTTTTAGTGCGCCGATAGTTGATTTTCCTCGACGGAAGCCGTGCTGCCTTGCGGATAACCCTCCTCCTGTCTTTATAGACTCTTCCAATCTAGGCTTTATATAGTCCCTCGAGTAATTTACCGGCTGTGTCAAGCATGCAGAGAGGTCTGTGGGACGAGGATCATAGTGCGCCTCCCTTTCTTTGTTCATCAACACCAACTGGCAAATGCACATATCGTATGAAATATATATATGTATATATATGGGAGCTATATCTAAATCTGAACCGATTTTAATGAAATTTAGCAGAATTATTGAGACATAAAATAGAGAATCTCTTATAAATTATTGAGACATAAAATAGAGAATCTCTTATAAATTATTGAGACATAAAATAGAGAATCTCTTATAAAACTATAATAATCGGTTCATAATTGTGGCTTCTGCAGCCATAGAAACGCACATCAGATGAAAGATATATGTGAGAGCTATAACTAAATATCATTCGATTAGGACAAAATGTTGAACAGATATTGCGACATCAAATAGAACGTCTCGTGCTAAATTGCGGCTACTATAGCTATAATATTGCATATCGGTCGAAGTATATATGTATAGGGAAGCTATATCTAAATCTGAACTGATTTTTTTCCAATTTTGAAAATGTTTCATCGAGATTAGACGCTTCCTTTAGTGACTTTAAGAGGAAGGATGAGAAACTGATTGGCCTGTAATCCTTGGGCAGAAGCGGCTCCATTGAATTGGCGGCACTACAGTGAACGAGCGAGATTATTTTTTTTATATTTGTAATTTAATTTGTGTTAATTTCTCCCCCTTTTTCACATGTTTCTTACCTTATGTATATCTGTGTGGTTATTATTTTCTCTATTTTATTTTGTATGTAATTAAGCTTCTTTTGAAGGTTATATTTGCTGTTGTGTTACTCTCAGCGCTTGTTCTCTTGCAGATCTGTGTTCGTGTTGAGTTGGTTGCTAAGCTATCTCAGAGCCTATATTAAAAACCAGTTTTTTCTTTCTGTTAAAGCCCTGGCCGCACAAACCAAGGCAATATTTATACAGCATCACTACACCATCGGCTGTATTATAAAATAAAAAATAAAAAGAAGACGCACACCCAAAAATATTTCTTCGATTCTTGGTGCGAAGTGCAGAAGATGTCGAGCTTTTACTTTTTTCTAACACACACACACAAACTATCTCAAACGCCAAAGACTTAACACATTTATGTGCCTATTTAACCTCATTCTAACAAAAAAAAAGGTAGAATCACGATTTCAAATGGAATTTTTATAATTCTTGGAATTTGAAAAATATAAAACGCAACACATCGCGTCACCTCTGTTACTTTAGTTTGGTTTAGTCGAAAGACCATTTGTTTATTTCTATTATTTTTTTGCTCATGTGCTTTTTGAACTTTTATAACCCCTACACACCAATCAAGTCTTCGTATTAATCATACATTAACCACATACATATATACATAAATATGCATTAATTTGTCATATTCATTTGTTCTAAAAATAGGTACCTACATGAATGTAAACATTTAATTTGTTTTTACAACCTATTTCACTTTGAGTATTGTTTTCTATTCAACATTCGCTAGCATGTTGATCTGTATTTGTGAGTTTAATGAAACAACCCACCTGTTACGTCTGATTTAACTATTCTCAACTAAATACCTATTCAGCTTTACAATTATTCTCTCTAATTTTTAAGCTCTTGGTTATTGCTGCCATGCTCTTGGTTACATCTCCCATGTAAAGTCTCTCATTTAGTATTCACTCTTTTATTCTCTCCTCTCTCTCACTTATATTGTAAATAATTCATTTGTCATGCAACAACTAATTCATTGCTGTGTACTTATGTAAAAAAAAGCCAATGTTTTTTATTCACAATAGTTAACAAAATTAGATCTTTTAAGCTAAAACGATTATTTAGGAAAGGCAGTATTTTAATAAGAAGGATCAAATTCGATTAATGGCTTAATCCACACGAGTAGATACAGTTTTCGATAATGATATTTAAAGCTTCAAATTGCACCTTGGTCCATTCATCGGTTGAATTTAATTTGTTTTACGTCTAGATATGCCGTACAGTTGTCCTTTAACAGAAGGATTTTATTATCACCGTTCAGGTCAATTTCCTTAAAGTGATCTCTAAGTTTGGGAACAGAATATTTGTAAACCCATTTAAAAAAATATTAATAAGCTTTTTTTTTGACATTATAAATGACGGGAAGTTTGTTAACATTCATTAAATATCGGAGGCCCCCGTAGCGAAGAGGTTAGCATGTCCGTCTATGACGCTTAGCGCATTGGTTCGAATCCTGACGAGACCATCAGAAACAAATTTTCAAACTTCTCTCAAATGAGGTGTCGCACTGCGGCACGCCGTTCGCACTCGGCTATAAAAAGGAGGGCCCTTATCATTGAGCTAAAACAGACTGCACCCTGTTCTGTTTCTAACTTTTCGAAATATTCATCTAAGACCACATTAAGTATATATATTCTCGATCGGCATGACATTTTAAGTTGATCTAGCCATGTCCGTCCGTGTGTCTGTCGAAAGCACGCATACTTTCGAAGGAGTAAAGCTAGCCACTTGAAAGTTTGCACAAATACTTCTTATTGGTGTAGGTCGGTTGCGTTAGTAACTGGGCCATATCGGGTCCATGTTTTGATATATGGCAGCTATATCAAAACCGATCTTGGGTCTTGACTTGTTGAGCTTCTAGAGGCCGCAATTTTTATCCGATTAAGCTGAATATTTGCACAACTGTGCTAATTTTGGTTGAAATCGGTCCACAACCTGGTATAACTGTCATATAAACCGATCTGGGGGTCTTGATTTCTGGAGCATCTAGAGGGCGCAATTACCAACCGATTAAGCTGAAATAACAGATACCGGCACGTAGGTGCAGGCACACTACCAGACATGAAACAACTTAGGGGAGTGGTATTGAAAACATTAAGGATTTTGTAATTAGCACGGAATTTCTAACTTAAAATTTTCTTTTTAGAAGTTACTTTATAGTTTTGTCCCCATATTTGCATGGGGCGGATTAATATCTGCACCCTCTTTTCAACCTAACCTAAGCTGAAATTTTGTATGACGTGTTTCGTTATGACTTTTAACAACTATGCTATTCTTGAGCCCTCAAGGGCACAAATTCCTATTTGATTTGGCTGAAATTTTACACAATGACTTATTCTATGGTCTCTAACATTCAATGGAATTATGGCCCGAATCGGACCATAACTTGATATAGCTCCAATAGCATAGCAATTTTTTTTTGTATCCTTTGTTTGGCCAAAAAGAGATACCGGGAAAAGAACTCGACAAATGCCATCCATGGTGGAGGATATATAAGATTCGGACCGGCCGAACTTAGCACGCTATTGCTTGTATTTATTTTGTTTGGTTATTAAAATATAATGGTAAAGTGTGCTTATACACCCGGCTAATAGAGGTAATCATAGATAATCGAAGCATGAAAAAAAAACTAAAATATCTTCCATCGCGGATAATCGATGTCCGATTATAGTTGAATTCATACTTATATTTGTTCAGAAATTCCTCTATTTTTTTGGGAATCTTTTCATGGAAATTCAAAAATATCTTTATCATATAATTTTTTGAGTTAATAATATTTGGCTATTATTATTGCCATACAATTTCTCTGTGCTGTGTTTGTTGCCAAAGAGCAGCTGGAAAAGTAAACAAAATTTGAATTTGTCTCTATTCAATAACGTTGTGGATCACTCAGAGAGATTAAAAATTTTCTTCAATGTTATGTTTCACCCACTCACCCATTATGACGACAATATTTTTTTTTTATTTGCACAGCTTTGCATACAAACACAAATGCACTGAAATATTGTGCCAAGTGAGAGATACAAGTTGTAGTATTTCATTGCAGAGTGTTTGTAGGTCTTGCCCCCGCCCCCTCTTTGTCATACTCCCATCCGAATGTTCATCAACACACTGGAACGATAAATAAAATCATCATTATCATTATACGGCAACGACATTATGATGCCGCAGCCTACCACACAATGATGATGATAATGATGATGATGATGATGATGAAGGCAAGACTAGACGAGACGTTGTATGCGGATGATGATGCATATTGTATGAGTGGAGCCAATTGGCATGGTATTAGTGTGTATAGTAGACATCGTAATGATGAGCGTATTTACTCTGTGCTTTGAGTACGAACAAATCCCAACCAAAGCAGCACAAAAACAATAAAAAAAAGAACACAAGTTGCGTGTGATGTTGTTGTTGCGGCTGCTGCTGTTGTTGTTGTTGGAGTGTTGGCGGCTGGCTTGACTGGCCCCAGACTGTTGCATACAATTCACTTTGTATTTAACTTTCGTTTCGTGTAGACAACAATCGACGACGACACAACAGCAACATCCCGACGTATACGACGACGAAAATTAATTTGGGTGGCTAGTCTGTTCCGTTTGCTGCTACTCTAAGTTCGTTTTTCAGTGTTTGTTGTGTGTTCCTCTTCTTCACATGGCCCGTATGTGATAGTTCCAATAATTTTGTTATTTGTTCTCTTTTGCATTCTTATTCTACGTCGTTCTTTCTTGTTGCCACAGCGGCGCGTTGTGTCTGAAAACGGTTTGTGTGTGTGTGTTTTTTTTTTTGTTATTTTTGAATCTAACGAACGTTTGCTTATTTGGTGGCTGCGTGTGTGTATGTGTGTTTTTTTGCAATAGACTTTAAAAGCAACTCTCACTACAACTTGGCTTTGTTTATTCAATGGTGTAGTGCCGCTACCTGTCATCTATCTGCATTGCTATTTTGTTTTTCCAACAACGACTAAGTTAACATTTTTTTTATTAAATAAAAGTGAGTTATTATTGACAAAGAGTCCAAAAAATCTACTGTTTAGATAAAAATTTATTGCGATCTCTAGTTTGCAACAGTGTTTCGTGGCAACTCCAACACAGTGTGTGTGTGTTAGTGTGAGCGCGTGTGATTTTGTTACGTTTGTACTTAATTTTGTTTTTCACAATTTCCGGTTAAAAGTTTTCAGCGTACAAATAATTAAGTATTTGTTACTCGAATAGTTTAAATGTCGCCTAGTTTCTTTTACGTGGTGTAGTATTGAATTTTCCATTGTCTCATGGCAAAAGCTTTCCTTTGCCATATCCCCAGTGAAATACCACAGGTGAAGTAAAACTGTTTTTGTTGTTTTTCAGTTTGTCCAAGTTAAAGTGTACTTGCTGTGATAAAATTGCAATATCATTAGTATTTTAAAAATACATTCTTATATACAAAAAAAAAACAAAATTTCGTTTATACATTGGAATATTAAAAAGACGAAACTCTTCATAAGCGGTGTCTTGATACAACAACAACATCAAAGAGTAAGTTCATATTAATTCTTCAATTTTTTTTTATTAAATAAGTATCTGTAGCGTTACAAAATTATGCTACCCAAAGAGAGTTCCATCACGATTTGAAATATCTTTCTCTGCTTGATTTTTCCATAAAAGTTTCGTCTCCTTTAGATTCATATTCAAAGACTTATGATGACTTCGATTCTGACAAAAAAAAAGGTGTTACACTAATGTTGCACCTATACGGGATAACATTTTGCAAATGTCGCCCCAACCCTCTCAAAGTGTTACACTTTCTCCATTTCCAATCGAACATATTCATATGTCCATATGTAGTCATTTCGACCAAATTATACGGTAAAAATCATATCCTCGTCTTGGGATGAAGAACTTTCTAGCAATGTATCTAATATGCCGTTAGCTAAATAAAACGCGTTGACTTTTTCCATTTTTAAATATTTACTAGCTGAAAATGCTTCATTTTATAGAAAACGAACCGGTCCCGCTCCGCAGCGCCCTCTTTAACTCTTTTTATACCTTTTATTTGAGCCCTTTAATGCAATGGTCGATATATAAATCTTGTGTCGTTAGAGTTTTAAGATGGGGACATTTCGCCCCGAATGTGGATATCGAATTCGTGTCATTGAAGGTCTGTTCTACTCCCTTATACTATTCTTTGGACTCCTATATTGTAGTGGCTGAATATGTCGGGTTTGGGGTTTGGGCATTTTGAGAGTGAGCTGTCCACCCAGATACTTGGCCCTTAAAGTAAATATAAGCTCCGTGCTATTCTGTCAAAAACTTTTTAAATGAGCCCCATATAATCATAGTCGGTGCATAAATCCTGCTTCATTTGAGCCCTAATTTGTCGTGATTGGTGTATATAGCCATTTGCGGAGGGTTCTTTTTGGCGTAGGGATGGAATCTCAAACATTTCGCATTTGTTACATTCGTGCTTGGGGATGGGGCTGGCACTCTGCATCTTTGCCCTAAAATAGGTATCTAAGACATTCTTTACTCTCAAAAAACCTTCCATTTAAGCCCCATATTGATATGTTGGTGAAATGAGTTCATTTAAGGTTCGACCCTATAAAGTAAATGTATATTTACTTTATAGGGTCTTAGACGCATATTTCGAAGTGTTACAAACAGAATGACGAAATTAGTATACCCCCATCCTATGGTGGATGGGAGTATACTAATATGAAAGAAAATATTCTTCACCAAAGGGAATGTTTCCTTAAAAAGTTGGAAAATTGATCAACTTTAAATTAAGTTCGCTAATCTTTAGCTCAAAAATTTTCCAGTCTATCTGCCACGGTGCCTTTCGAAAGGTTATGCCATATTGGCAGACTACTTGCTAACGTGGCTTAGCGATCATTGGCATTTCTTTTTTAACATAAAAGAAAACGGCATATTCTGTTGACAATGGTTATAAATTCGTTTTCTATCACCACTCTGGTTAACTATGCCAAGGTATGGTAATACGAGGACTTTATAACCTCTGTGGAAATTATTGTACGTTATCTTGGGAATAATCAAATAATAATTAAAAACGCTTTGTTCTTTGTGTGAAGGGAGCAAATTGGTATTTCTCCGGGGACGATAAGAGGTAAAAAGCGAGAACTCAAACAGAATTAATGGAATGCAAAGTTGATAAAAAAACAAACTAAACACAGAGAAGAATTTAAAACATTTTTTTCGAAGAGATAAAACAAGTATGAAGTAATTAAACGTACTCAACACAATATGTGCGACAGTGTGGGGTACATGAAGAAATAATTAAATGTTGCGATGGTGCGAGATATTGATTGCAATACAATCTAGACTACATACAACATTTATACTCAAAGATCGCTGGTAATTCTTTCCTCCATGTCCATTTTAGGTGGGTGATCATTAACATCTTCTACGTATTAATGAAGCCATCTCGCTTGCCAGCTAGATTGCTGGTACTGGTTTTTGTCTGGGTACCACCAAAGACTAAATTATTTAAATATAGCGACATTTTAGAATCAACAATACGACCGCGTAAATGGTTGGAAATATCAATGTGCTGCTGATATTTGTTCTTTTAATGAAGGCAAAAAAATTTATTAATATTCTCTTGTTGTTGTTGTTGTTTTTTTGGAAATATAAGATATGCATGTGCTTATGTACATATATACATATGTATATAACAAATGGCGGAGAAACACAGTTGATATAAATTCGAAATCCGAAATTTAAAAGATTTACTCCCAAATTACACATAAAGAAATTCTATGTAAAATGTATCATCTTAAACTTGCTATGCTTGGCTGAGTGTTTTATATCCGTTAGGTTGAACCATCAACGAAAAATTGTTGCTCGGCTTCGGTAAGAAGTTTCTCAATACAGTTTCCAATACCATTAAAAGCGATACATCGAAATATTCAAATAATCTTCTTGGACGTCTTCAAATTTTTCCAAGGAACATTTCGCTAAGGAACAGGGGCAAACTTCTCACATATCAATGAGTGCAGTCCGATTCAAGTTTAAGCTCAATGATAAGGGGCGTTCTTGTATAGCCGAGTCCAAACGGCGTGCCACAGTGCGACACCTCTTTGGAGAGAAGTTTTATATGGCATAGTACCTCACAAATATTTTATTTGTTTTTATTTTTTTTTTATTTATTTTTATTTGTTTTTTATTTGTTTTTTTATTTTTATTTTTTAATTTGTTTTTATTTTTTTTTTAATTTGTTTTTATTTTTTTTTGTTTTTTTATTTGTTTTTATTTTTTTATTTGTTTTTATTTTTTTGTTTTTTTATATATATATATCTATTTTTTCTAATTTTTTCTTTTAATTTTTTTTATTTTGATTTTTAATATATTTATTTTTTCTTTTAATTGTTTTATTTTTTTTTTTTAAATATTCATTTTTTCTATTTTTTTTAATATTTTTTAATTTATTTTTATTTTCTTATTTGTTTTTATTTTTGAACTTTTTTGTTTGTCTTTTTATTTTCTATTTCGGGTTTTTTACTGTTTTTTATCCGATCTATTTTTCTTAATCCATTTTTAATTATTTTTTTATCCATTTCTATTTTTTGGAATTTTTTTATTTTTTGTAATATTTTTATATTTTTTTTATTTAAGATTTAATTTTAATTTTTTTTTATTTAATTTTTTTATTTATTTTTATTTTTTTTTATTTATTTTTTATTTATTTTTATTATTTTTTTTATTTATTTTTATTTTTTTTTATTTATTTTTATTTTTTTTTATTTATTTTTATTTTTTTTATTTATTTTTATTTACTTTTGCTTTTTATTTATTTTTATTTTTTATTTATTTTTATTTTTTTTATTTATTTTTATTTATTTTTATTTTTTTTTATTTATTTTTATTTATTTTTATTTTTTTTTTATTTATTTTTATTTATTTTTATTTATTTTAATTTTTTTATTTATTTTTATTTTTTTTATTTATTTTAATTTTTTTATTTATTTTTATTTTTTTGTTTATTTTTATTTTTTTATTTTTATTTCTTATTTATTTTATTTTTATTTATTTATTTTATTTTTATTTTTTATTTATTTTTATTTATTTTTATTGTTTTTATTTATTTTTTTAATAATTTTTTTTCTTTATTTTTATTTTTTTTATTTATTTTTATTTCTTTATTTATTTTTATTTTTTTTTCTTTTTTATTTATTTTTTTTTATTTTTTTTTTCTTTTTTATTTATTTTTTTTATTTTTTTCATATTTTAATTTTTATTCTATAATTTTTGTTTTTTTTTGTTTTTTGTTAATTATTTTTTAATAATTTAAATTTTATTTATATGTATAATTTTGTTTTAATATTTTTTATAATAGTATTTTTTTTTTAATTTTTTCTATTTTTATTTTTTTGTTAATTATTTTTTATAATTTAAATTTTATTTATAAAGGGTGATTTTTTTGAGGTTAGGATTTTCATGCATTAGTATTTGACAGATCACGTGGGATTTCAGACATGGTGTCAAAGAGAAAGATGCTCAGTATGCTTTGACATTTCATCATGAATAGACTTACTAACGAGCAACGCTTGCAAATCATTGAATTTTATTACCAAAATCAGTGTTCGGTTCGAAATGTGTTCATTCACCGTAACGTTGCGTCCAACAGCATCTTTGAAAAAATACGGTCCAATGATTCCACCAGCGTACAAACCACACCAAACAGTGCATTTTTCGGGATGCATGGGCAGTTCTTGAACGGCTTCTGGTTGCTCTTCACTCCAAATGCGGCAATTTTGCTTATTTACGTAGCCATTCAACCAGAAATGAGCCTCATCGCTGAACGGTGAATGAACACATTTCGAACCGATCACTGATTTTGGTAATAAAATTCAATGATTTGCAAGCGTTGCTCGTTAGTAAGTCTATTCATGATGAAATGTCAAAGCATACTGAGCATCTTTCTCTTTGACACCATGTCTGAAATCCCACGTGATCTGTCAAATACTAATGCATGAAAATCCTAACCTCAAAAAAATCACCCTTTATGTATAATTTTGTTTTAATATTTTTTATAATAGTATTTTTTATTTTATAGGGTAATCTGTTTCTATTACAAATAGAAAACAAACCCCCTTTTTTTAAAGTTGGGCAGAAAATGTGTTTTTTTACTTTGTAATAGCATTTGAGTGGTTTCCTAGATCGCGATTTCGTTTGGTACCCCCCAAACTCGTCAATAGGTGTTGTCAAAAAGGTATGTCTTCTAAGTTTAAACTATTCTCATCCACTTCATATATTTATACCAAATGAAGACATCCACCTATTACATCAAAACACACTTGCGCAACTTCTAAAAGGGTTTTTGTGCTTAATACGGCTCTTTAGATATTTGAATAGGAAACGTATTCTGAATTCAAGAGCAGTCCGGATAATTGTAGAGTTTAAGCAAAACACTATCTTTTTTCAGTGTTTACCCAGCTTAAATCTCTTTTCGTTTTGCCAGATTTTTAGAGTTGAAGGTGACAAAACTACCTATTGAATTTTAATGATTTAACCAAAAATAGTCTCAAAAAATGCAAATAAACCAATGAAACTTATATCTCCATCATTACAATGATGATGGCGGTGGCAAAGATGATGACCATTGAAAGCCTAAATACACCATCAAAATACGATAGTGGACGAATGCATTTAGATGGGTAAATAAATGTCAAATGGCTTGTTAGAACATTAGTTGGCATTAAATATTTATAAACAAAAAAAAAAAACATTTAATTTATTTTAAAGAAAATATTCAAACGAAACTTGTTTCTTCAAATTGTGTTCTTACTCTCCGATACACTTGAAGATGTGTTTGTTTATATATTTCCTAAACTATCTGAACATCATATTGAATTCTTTAAATCTATTGTGATGCTAATATTCAATTTTAACCTGTAGTTCATAAACTTGGAAATAGTTCTAAAATTGTTTATTACATCACATATTTATACAAATCTTTATACTTATACATACAGGGTGGCTGATGAATATTGCTACAATGATGAATATTGCTACATTTTTTTTTCGGTGTATGGAATACATTTTTCTTTTATTCATGTTAAATTAAATTATTAAATTAATTATTAAATTATTATTAATTAAATTAATTAATTAATTAATTAAATTAATTATTAAATTATTATTATTAAATAGAAAAAAAGTTATTACATTTTTTTTTGGTAGCGGCTTTCATCAGCCACCCTGTATATGAGGTTAATGTTAAGCTTGATTAGATGTAATTTTAAATAGTGACGGTGTAGTTTAAAAGCAATAAGAAATTTCAAATAAAAATTCGGCTGAACCAGGCCGGAATTTTTAACCCATGACGCACGAGCAAAAATGGTTCCAAAGTCTCCTCCAGCATGACTTACATACGCTCAATATAATTGTCGGAGCACTTTTTCAACTCCGATTGAGACACCCCCAAAACATGGCATTTTTTTGGCGACAAATATAATTGACCACTCAATTTTATCTTAATGGGGGGAAAAAAGAAGTAATTGGCCATACGGCCGAGCGGACTATCCATCGATTCGATGTTTTAATCGCTCAAAAAGGCGCTGGTTTGAGACGTATGTGAGAGCTCGCTTTTCCACGGTGAACAATGATGCGTCTTCTCTTGTTTGAATTGACCGTCCTTCGTTGCTGAAGTGGAACAGTCGTCACATGACTATTTTGCCGAAGAAACTGGCGACCATTTGATTCGATGTGCTTCTTCCACGAACAACTTTCCACGCTTTGCCATCGTATTTTTTCAACATTTCTTCGCACTAATCGACACTAGGCTTTTTTTGAGCGAATGTCAAATTTTGTGTAAACTCGATATCGAATGTATGCTGGTGGAAGAAATGTCCAAGGATGCTTTCATCTCACGGTATGTCACATTCCGTTCTTGCATTATAAGTTCAATCAAGGCATCAATGTTCTTTGGTACAACGACTGTTTTTCAACGACCTTTACGGAATTTGATTTTGAGCGAGCTTTGGCCACGACTGAATTCATTTAACCGATTTTCAGTGCTAAAAACGGTCCTCGTACGGTCGCCTCGCATATGGAAGAGCTTTTTAGATCGTATAGACCTTTTAGTCTATCGACAATTCTCTACAGTCGTATATAGCCTAAAGGCGACCTCTTACGGTCTACTATAGCTTTAAGAACACCTTTCATGTCGTCTATAGCTTTACGGACGTCTATAGCCAATATGCGATATTGTACGGTTGTCTATAGACTTATAGCCAACAAACGGCCGTCTATGGCTTACAGGCGACCTTTTCAGCAGTGTTCCACTTTGTGCAGTGTATGACACCCAGTATTAATCATATGGGCCAACAAATTCGTGTTCTGAAATCCTATATCCTTTTACTCCACTCTTTCAGTACCTAATGATTGTTATTTAGGACATTTAATTGAATGATGAGATATTTAAAAATGTCCGATGTTTTTTTCTGAATGAAAACCAAAAGAACTTGTTATTTTTTTAAACCAAATACTTGATCGCGACTATTGAAACAACAGCTCCCATAGATCTCAATATAACCTATATTTTTCGATTACGTTTTATATCACTTTTCGCGTTCTTTTCTGCAGTGTTCCACGTTTCTGTTTCAGTTTCTCGGTTTATAAGCTTCATTCATAGTACGCACATTTATTCGATAAAACTGACTGACACAAGCAATACACTCATGTATAGAAGGCCTTACAAACCTACATACATACATATACTTTTTTTGTAGGCTATATGATTGCTCACATTTTGTTATTTTTTTGCTTCTCTCTCTCTCTCTCTCTGTCTCATTTCTTTGACTCACACCGGCATTGGAGTTTTGGAGCCTGGAATGTGTGAAATATATCAATGTTATGAGGGTAGAGAAAAAGAGAGTATAGGTTTGTATTTCTGTATCTGCATATAGGAATTGCTCGCGTATATATGTATTTCTATATATTTAGCTACTGATATGAGTTTATATCTCATTGACGTTAAACCCAAAATAAATTAAGCTATATTGGCTTTATTCTTTATGATTTTTTTTTTTTGTCAAATTAGAAGGAACACTTCTCCTCTTATCGCTTTAAGAGTTTTGTTTGAAGAACTTCTCTTACAGTTTTATTGTTGTTGGATCTGCTGCAGTGCTACTGATATTGTAGCTACTACAATCATACCACAATGAGGGGTGTTTATATTGGCGCGGTTGTCAGTTTCTGGTGAATTATTTATGTGCCATTTGTTGGGAGTTAAGAATGCGTTGGAAACAATACTCAAACTCTCTCCGACTTTGTTTACGTCCCCCTGGCGTCTTTTCCAAGCACTCTGGCTTTTGCTGGCCTCTCTTTCTGTAGTTTTCTGTGTGAAAAGGTGACATCGTTTTCTCCCATTCTTATTATGACTTGTGGATTTACTGGCTTGAAGCGCAGCCGCTGCCACCAACGAACTGCGGTTCCACAGACCCCAACGAATGCCACCGATCAACAGTAACGACTCAGGGTGACGTCGTTGGCATCATCGGCAACAACAACAACAATTATAACATAACTTTTATAAAGGCACCAACAACAATAGCAACAAGAATAAAACGACAACTTAACTTCACTCTACCGTAGCTGTTTTGTTGACAGAGGCCGAGCAGTGCAGCCGCAGCTATGCCCAACAATAAAGTAATCATATGTACATACAAACCGACCGCAATAGCGGCAACCACAGTAACTTTGAATTTCAGTTCAACAAAAATTATTGCCATTTAGTTGGCAGAGAACTCGCTTTCGCGTACGATCGTCCACAACGGCAAAACACGCAGATCAAATTGACAAAAAAAAGTACTGAAAGAAACAAAAGAGAGACGAATAACCGAAGACGGGCGTAAGGTGGTTCACTTCAATTCAATCATTTTTTTTCTTCGAGTGCCTACTTTGAGTGTTGTTGCTGCATTTAACGGTTTTTCCCTTAAGTTTCCCCATAGTGAATGAAAAGAAAAAAGGGAAAGATAAAATTAAAAAAAAATCGCCAACTTTACTATTTAAAAATTATTGAGAAAGCAAAAAAGAAAAGCTTTTTGTGTTTGAAAATAACGAAAAAGGTGTGTGGATATCATTAATTTTATATTAACCTTGGAAATACACATTTATGAGAGATTTTTTATGGTTTGTAGAAGAAAAAAATATTAAAAACACTGAAAAACTTTTCAGAAAAAATTAAAATTACTTTTTACGAATTAGAGTAATTAAAAAACGATATAAATTGTGCCTGTGTATGAAAAACTCAAAATCAGCGTAAAGTTTGCTCTTTATTGTGTGCATATTTTATACCATGGAATTGCATTAAATTATATAAAAAATTGCAGTATAATTGCCAATGGATGTTATTTTAATGACAATTTTTTATATTGTAATGAAAAATTATTTTAGTTTTAATCGTATTTTACCGAATGGAAAGAAAGTTTTAAAAATGTTGGCTTGAACTGTTTTTTTTAATTGTTACACAATTTTTAGTTTAATCTCGAAGAAGAACTTATTGGGATATCATAGCTGATGTAAGTGGATCAGCTGATTAAATTTTACCGCTACTTTCTCGCACAGCCGCTGCGATTTAACTATCTGTGTTCCGCCGTTATCTCTTTTAAAAGGAAACGTCATAATCGAAAAAATTGCTAACACAGCTCAATATTATATTTGCTGTGTTTTATGTTGGACTTATCCAGTGCAAGTCGGATGTTCGGGGTAGAATATCAATAACATATATTAAGGAACCGATTAATCGTGATTTGCGCTATATACGTAAATAGTACTAAAGTAAAACACAGCAATTAATTTTGTATTTATTTTGCTATGGACTTACTGTTAATCGATAGACTATCAAAGAGCCGCTACCGTATAACAAAAAAATTATCGTCATGATCTAAAATTTAAGGTTTGTTTAGTTTATCAAAATGTTATGTTATTTCACGTAGGTAAGAATCGCAAGGCAAGAGCTGAAATTGCTTTAAATTATATATCAAAAGGTTTTATGCAATGATTGGGCAAAATTGTTTAATTGGCATCTACCATCATTACCGTTCACCGCCGACAGCTTTTACGATATGTGACAAACATTTTTGTTTTGTCCATAGGTATACAAACTTATGTTCCGGGTACATTGTCGCATGCAATAAAATTGTGATTAAAGGTCATAAAATTTCATTGCAGTATATCTCAAATATAGCTTTGATTATAGGGCGATAAGAAAAATCGCTATATAGGTATCATGCGAAAGTTGGTTAAATCTTTGATTTAGCGAACCTTCAAGACAAACCATGTCAATTGTTTTTTTTTTATTTAACATCATTTGAAATTTATGAACAATGGATCACAAAATTTGGAAAACGTATGTTGAAGGTCACGAGAAGCCGTTGTAAAAAATTTCGCTTTTGTCAAAATGGATCCCATTTGTCAAGCTCTTCGAATGACTTTTTCAAATATATTTGAGCTATGTGACCGATATGGGCCGTACTTGTAATGCCGAAATAGACATTGAAAAATATCACCTCCAGAATTTCAGCCAAGTCGAGTAATATCCGATCAGAAAGTCAAATCGGAAGTTTATATGGAAGCTATCTCAAAGTTTAAACCAAGAAGCTCAAGAAGACTAATCGGGAGATCGACAGACGGACGGACATGACTAGATCGACTTAAAATGTCATGACGATCAAGAATATATATACTTTATGGGGTCTGAGACGCATATTTGGGCGCCCCTGTAGCCGAGTTGGTAGCATGCTTGGATTACCAGAGCAGGTATCGGGGGTTCGATTCCCGGCAGAAGCCTTGGTCTGTCGCTAATGTGGTATCACAATGGGCCTAAAATTTTCTAAGTGAGTCTGTAAAGGACTGCCACTCTTACCTAACCTAAAACGCAGGTTTTGTGTTGTTACAAACAGAATGTCGAAATTAGGGGTACAGAAAAATTGCATATTCAAAAAAAAAATTATTTAGAATTTTTGAAATTTTCAATTAATTTTTTAATTGATCCCATGAAAAAAATGATAGACATGTTCGAAGTGACCAATTAATTTTTTAATGGGATCAATTAAAAATTTAATTAAAAATATGCAAGTGTGATATTAAAATTTTTGCTAAATGAGCGCTGTATACGGCGCACTCTCAGTCTGTACAAATTTGCACAAATTGTTACTAGAAGTCGCCTGCTTACTTTATTTGCCAGCAAAAGCGAGCGGGAGAGTTTGAGAGTTTGGTAATTGAGAGCTTCAATAAAAAAATGATATAATCAATAAATTTTTTAATGTAAAATGCCAAAAATTTCAATCGTAGTTGAAAAAAGTTCAGATTCAATTAAAAAATTATTAATTCAATTAATTTTTTTAATGAAAATGAAATTTCAATCACGACGTAATTGAAAAAAAATTTACATTCAATTATAAAAATCATTGAATCGGTATTACAAAAAATCGTTGAGTCCTGTTGACTGCCGATCTTAACCCCTTCGATTGCTCAAACTATTAAATCCTCTTAATCATGTTTTAAACGATTATCGGTAGAAAAAATCAGCAACAGTTTGCAATTTTCCTCACCTGTGGTTATACAAGTGCACTTAAATGCTTTGTACATGCATTTGTCTGCATATAATATGCGTTGCAGTACCAAAGCACCATTCAGTGTCGTTTCTTGGGGTGGATGGAGAATGTGTGGCGGCATCGAGCAGTAGTTGTTGTTTTCGCTGTTATGCTTTATGTTTTATTCTAACATGACACACTTTCTCAGTAATATCTATATATGTATGCATGAATATCTTTATGTGGTTGTTTTTATACATATGTATACCATGTACATTGTGTGGAGAATATAGAATGCGAATAAATATATGCAAGAATGTTCACATAGTTTTTTTTTGTTTATTGTTTTTACTTTTGTGACAGTAGAACATGTTTTTTTTTCTTTCATCACTTGGTGTTTATTATTGCCTAGTGGTCTTAACTGGACAAGTCCAGTCATTCAGAAGCAAGAAACTATGAATGTGTTGAACGATCCACCATATTTTGTTCGAGTTGGTAATAGTTTTGTCAGTAAATTGCATTGTTTTTGATATGTAGTTTTGTTTTACTTCGACGTAAATAGTAAATTAAATTTTTATTTGGTATGTATAATTATAAATACTTTTTAGATGTATATTCATCGCAGGTTTTTATTTCCATAATTTTTTTTTGTACCTAGGCCACCATAGCGTAATGGTTAGCATGTTCGCCTATGACGCTGAACGCCTGGGTTTGAATCATGGCAGGAACATCAGAAAAATTTTCAGCGGTGGTTATCCCCTCCTAATGCTGGTGTCATTTGTGAGGTACTTTGCCATGTAAAAACTTCTCCCCAAAGAGGTGTCGCTCTGCGGCACCCTGTTCGGACTCGGCTATAAAAAGGAGGTCCCTTATCATTGAGCTTAAAATTGAATCAGACAACACTCATTGATTTGTGAGAAGTTTGCACCAGTTCATCACTAATGGAATGTTCATGGACAGCGTTACCGTTGTGGCAATTTAGTATCAAAATTGACACTTTTGTTTTGGACGATGCCCGTTCATATTTTGATATTAAATGCCATACTTTTTACAATTTTGCGCCACTTTTCCATATCTTTGTGACACTTGTTCAAGAATACAACTATGTAGCGATTATCTATTGTTTGTCGTCCAACAAATCGCAAATAAATGTTAAATTTTTCGAAAAATTTAAAATTTTTGAGCTGAACGAGAATAACTGGACAAAAACAAAAAGGTTGTTTATGTTGTGAAATATATATTACCCACCATCGGAACTCGTCAAAACATTTATTCTAAGGCCTACAAATACATGTACTGTAGATGGTAGATCGATTTTGCGAGAAGACCTTTCGTCCGTCCAACTTTGAATTTGGCTTTTTGGTAACAAAAAGTCGACCGAAAACCTAGGATTGATTTGCGGTAGTGGGAATCTATGATTCGATCGTGGCGAGACAATTAAAGGTGGTCTCATTTGTACAACAACAACAAATCATATGATGCAATCCGCCTTCAAGCTGATCGATGTCTTGCTAACACACACAAAGAAAATTGTGCGCGTGTGCGTACATGAGCAGAGAATATGCGTGAAAGAACATAACAAGAAAGAGAATGCTAACAAAAATTTGACATCTTAATACCGCCAAACCTATTAACAGCTGTTTGCGTGAGACCACTTTTTTTTTAAATCCGCCTTGGATTGAGCGAACTTATCTTTTATACAACTTTTTATGTTGTTTATAAAAAAAACTGAATTGTTTGCTTTTTTTATGCACGTTTTATTTTTGTTTTTTTCTGAAAAATATTGTGCCCAATTTCGGATCAATTTAAATTTTCGATCAATTTATTTATGTAAAATGCAGAAGGTTTATTTTGTGTTTTTGTTTTTATTACTCCTAGTTTTTTTGTTCGTTTCTTTTGTAATAAAAACAAAAAAAAACTGCCACTTTTCAGAAAAAATTACATTTTTTTCACAAATAAAACTTTTTGTGTCACTTTTTCAAAATTTCCAACGGTAACGCTATTCATGAGCAAGTTTGCGTTTGCATTATCTATTTCTTTAATTTTTTTTAGTTATTTTCCAATTTATTTTTGTTATTTTCTAATTTTTCTTCCACTGTACACTGTTTATAAACATGGCTAACCAGCCAAACAAACATAAGCCAAGAAAAATATTTTTGTTAAACTTGGCTTGGTCAGCCATAATGTGACGAACCAACGAACGCCCGAACATCATTACTTCTCTATTTGTTTGGGCTTTTGTTTCTTGAGTTTCTATTTTCTGTTAATGTTTTGAAAACAGAGACATCATTGTATCCCCTTTGCTTAGGATGGGGTGGAGTAGTAGTATTGTAACAATGACTTTATTCGAAGATCACATGTCATCACATACATTAGTATGTGGCCAAGTACATGTATATTTGTATATAACACATACAATTTGTCTAGAGCAGCGAAGAAGCTCTCGATGTATATGACAATGATACGTTGGTGTCTGCCGCCGCTATCTATTGCTCCTAACGAAAACAAATCCCAACACGAACCGGTCCTCAGTCTACATGGCTTGGAACAGAAGCAGCTGAATAAAAAACAAGTGATTTTCTTGCAACCAGTTTTTTTTATTGAACAACGTTCTTCTTCCTCTGTCGTCTTGTATTTCTTTGAAACTTGCAAAACTGTCAAACAGGGTTTTTTTTACAACAATTTACTTGCTCTGTTTGTAATATTTTCGTGTTTTTTCTGTGTCTCCTACATTTCATTTGGATCATATGTTTGGTCAAGTTCTATGCTCTCTTTTTTTTGAGAAAATAAATTCCTGACACTTGACAACAACAGTAATTGTGTCATCTCGAGAGTGGTTTATGTTGTTTTATGCAACTTGTTTTCTTCCTCTCTTCTGCGAAAGCTTCTCTTTTCGCGATAAGTAATTGCGCTTGGCTTAATGATTTTTACTCATTTCTTATTCAAAACTATGCAGGAGAGATTTTCCTTGGTGACACACTTTCGCCAATGGAAAACTATTATTGGGGAAAAATAACCCATATACCCAAATATGCAGACATGAAGACAAATAAAAATATATGATATTTTGTTGATAGTAATGTGTAGAACGGACTTACAAAAATAATTTTTTACCAAATTAAAATGCGTAAAATATGCAAAATATATCTCAATAATTAAAATGGCTGCAATGTACAATTTTCTTAATAAAGGGTTTGCTGTGATAGTTTAGGACAGTACTGGGAATATTGCAGATTCAATTGGCTCTATCAGGTATAGTGATACAGTACTTTTTAAGTGAGGTATGTGTTAACGCATTCCCTAATATTACAGGATAATAGTTTTCGCATTTAAATTGCACAATACTTTGGGTGGTACAGTACTTTGAGTGATACAGTACTTTGAACGATGCAGTACTTTTGATGATGCAGTACGTCTGATGATATAACACTTTTAATGATAAAGTACTTTTGATGATACAGTACTTTTGAAGATTTAATATTTTGCTTGATACAGTACTTTTGCTGATTTAATATTTTGATTGATACAGTACTTTTAATGATAAATTACTTTTAATGATACATTATTTTTTATAAAGGGAAAACAGATTATCGAGCCTTTAAATCCGGATTTAAAGAGCAGTGTAAACGGGGTTTTAATCGATATCGTACAAAGACGATTGTGAGTCCCGTAACATTGCGACTAATGTTTCATTGTGAATACAGTATCAATCTAACTACTCTATCATTCAAAGTACTGTATCATTCAAATTGTTGTATAATTCAAAATTCTATATCATTCAAAGTACTACATCATTAAAAGTACTGTATCATTCAGTATAGTCCCTAATTGAGCTTTGCTGACTAGACTTGGATATTAAACAGTAGATGGATTTATGAAATTCCGTGAACCAGACCATAAGTCCACATAGCACTGATAAATCCAGTTTATAACCGAAGCTGTTTACAAATTTTACGATTTCTAAAAGCCAGAAGTGTAAGTCGAGTTGACTTTTGAAATGTCATTTACCAAAACTCGACTTCATTTAGCCTTATATTGTATATGTATGTCTGGCAAATTCAGTATACAGCCAATTAACGAAAGACGCTTTCATCCTCAAATGCTTGCCATTAGCCCTCTTGTAGTTATGTAAGGCAAGAGTTGAATAGTAGTATAATACTTTCAGCTGTTGAATGTTAAGGTGGCTAAAAATTAGAATCATTCTATTAACTATGGTCGAGGGTGCAAAGTTTTATTAAGATTTCGAATTACAACGATTTAAGTAGTAATTAGTTTAAATTTTCGTAATTAAAGCCATGCACTGTTTAAATTGGACATTGAAAGTATGTGAAAGACTAAAGTATTGAGGTCTAGTAACAAAGCATTTGTAATTCCATTTTTGCCTCTGCTAACCAATTTTAAAATGTTTGCTAAAAATTTCCTTTTATATTTTTATTTCGATTTATTAAATAAAAAAAAAAAAAAAGTTACAACAGTTCTCTTCTACTTAATGGCCATGATCATGATCTTAATTTGTTGAAAATACACATATCTAGAGATTGGGTAATTGCTGTTGTCGCTGTCGTCGTCATTGTTTTTCTATTTCCTATATCTGAAGTTCAAAGTATTGTTGTACAAAGTACACGCACGACCCATCATACCTAAACTATACATGATATTCCAGTTTAGTTTGCGTGTTTTTGTTGTTGTTTCATAAACACCACACCCCACTTGTTGCCTTTTCCACAAAGAGAGAGAGAGAGAGAGAGAGAGGAAGAGAGCGCGGGCAATATAGATTGAGATAAAACGAATGAAAATATTAATATTAAAAATTTTATTTTATCTAAAGCTGGCCCGTTCGAGCCGTCATTGGACTTTACTATTGTTGTTATTAACAAGTTGTTGTTGTATTTGGTACTGCCAACTACACATGTTCATGTTGTCTATAACGAATGTAATTTTTGTCATGGTTCTTCCCCTAATCTCTCTCATCCCTCCCATTCCCCTTAGCGTGTTTAAATTTTGAACTTTGCGTGTTTATTTTAATAAACCTCATGATGATTTTGTGATTTTTGAAGTAAATTTTCTGCTAGTCTTACTGCAATAACAATATTTCAATAATTTGATGCTGGCAATAGGTTTTATAAAATTGCAAATCTCCTAATGAAGCTGATAGTAATTAAGTTTCAGGTGTAATGGATTAAGGCGGATATGCTAACATATGGGCCACGATGTCCTCGACGTCTATCGAATACGGAATTGTAATAAAAAAATACTCATCCTCTGTTTTTGTAGTCCAAATAGGCGCAGCTATTTATTTACTTACATTTAATTTTATTAAATAATTTATAGTTGTTTTACTAATAAATTTTTTAATACATATATATTATTATTATTATTTGACTTTTTATACCCTCCACCATAGGATGGGGGTATACTAATTTCGTCATTCTGTTTGTAACTACTCGAAATATTCGTCTGAGACCCCAGTAAGTATATATATATATTCTTGATCGTCGTGACATTTTATGTCGATTTAGCCATGTCCGTCCGTCCGTCTGTCTGTCGAAAGCACGCTAACTTTCGAAGGAGTGAAGCTAGCTGCATGAAATTTTGCACAAATACTTTTTATTAGTGTAGGTCGGTTAGGATTGTAAATGGGCCAAATCGGTCCATGTCTTGATATAGCTCCCATATAAACCCATCTTGGGTCTTGACTTCTTGAGCCTCTAGAGGGCGCAATTCTCATTCGATTTGGCAGAAATTTCATGACCTTCAACATACAAGTCTAATAGGGTCTGAATCGATCAATAGCTTGATACAGCTTCCATATAAACCGATCTCCCGATTTTGCTTCTTGAGCCCCTACAAGGCGCAATTCTTGTCCAAATGATCTGAAATATTACACTATGACTTCAGCGTTCATTTATGGTCCGAATCAGACTATAACTTGTTTTTTTTATATATTTTTTGTTTTTTTTTAATAATTTTTGGAGCTTATATTTATTATAAAACTTGTATATTTTTTATAAAACTTTTATATTTTTTATAAAATAAAAGTATGCTTTTATATATTTATGGTATTATATTTTTTTTATAATTTTTCATTAATTTTTTTTATATTTGTCATATTTATATTATTTATTTTTTTTAATTTTTGTTATGATTTTTATAATTTTTCCTTTTTATTATAATATCTTTTAAAATGACTTCTTTTACTAATATTTTTATCTTTTTTTCATAATTTTGTTATATTTATTAGTATTTTTGTTTTAATTTTGTAGTATTATATATATTTATATATTATTTAATTTTGTTTTTGTGAATTTATATATTTTGGTTGGTATTTTTTAAATATTTTTTTTATTATATATGTTTTAAATATTTTTTTATTACATATTTTTTAAATATATTTTTATTATAAATTTGTTAAATATTTGTTTATTATATATTTTTTAAATATTTTTTTGTTATATATTTTTCAAATATTTTTTTTATACATAGTTTTTTAAAAATTATTTTATTATATAATTTTTAAAATTTTTATTATAATTTTTTAAATATTTATTTTATAATATATTTTTAAAATATTTTTTTTTAATATTTATTTTATAATATATTTTTAAAATATTTTTTTTTAATATTTTTTTTTAATTATTTTTTTTAATATTTTTTTATTATATATTTTTTTAATTGTCTTTTTCTCACATATTTTTTAAAAATTATTTTATTATATATTTATAAATATTTTTTTTATTATATATTTTTTATATATTTTTTTATTACTATTTTTTTTATTATTATTTAGTTTTATTTATTTATTACTTGCCTTATTTATTTATTATTTATCTTATTTATTTATTTTTTTTATTTATTTTTTTTTTTTTAATTTTTTTTTTATTTTTTTATTATTTTAACTAAATTTTTTTTACATGTTACTATTTTTTTTATTATTATTTTTTACTATTTATTTTTATTTTTTAATATTATTTAGTATTTTTGTATTATATTTTAGTATTTTTTTCATGTTTTGTATATTTTACAGATTTTTTGTGAATTAAATTATTTTCAATTTTATTTTTTTTTTTAATATTTTGTTTTTATTTTTTAAATATTTTTTTTAAATACTTATTGTTAATTTTTTTTAAATGCTTTTTGTTAATTTGTTTTAAATATTTGTTTTAATATTTTTAAATCCTTTTTTAATTCTTTTAAATATTTGTTTTAGTATTTTAAAATATATATTTTTAATTTTTTTAAATACGTTTTTTTATTATCTTTTTTATATTTTATGTATATATATTTTTTATATATTTTTCTTTCAATTTTTTTTTATTTTTTCAAACAATTTTTTTATTTGTTTTTAATATTTTTTTAATATTTTTTTAATATTTTTTTTATTTTTTTTTTATTTTTTTTTATTTTTTTTATTTTGTTTTATTTTTTTTATTTCGTTTTATTTTGTTTTATTTTTTTTTTATTTTTTTTTTTAATATTTTTTTTTTTTTTTTTATTATTTTTTTAATATTTTTTTTTTATTTTTTTAAATATTTTTTTTTTATTTTTTAAAAAACTTTTTATTTATTTTATATATTTTTTTTAAATTTTATCAAATATATTTTTTTAATTTTTAGTTTTTTTTAAATATATTTTTTTAACTGTTATTTATTTTTTTTATTTTAGTTTTCAACTATTATTTTATTTTTTTAACTCTTATTTTATTTCTCATTTTTCTATTTTTTTATATATATATATTGTTTTGTTTAATTTTTTAATCAACTTTTATTTCCGTTATTCAATTCTTTATTTTTCTTCCATTTTTTTAACACCCTCCACCATACTTATTTCATCATACCGTTTGTAACACCTCGAAGTATGCACCTTAGACCCCATTAAGTATACAAATTCTTCATCATCATGTCATTTTAAGTCGATCTAGCCATGTCCGTCTTTTGTAGAATTTTGCACAAATACTTCTTATTAGAGTAAGTCGGTTCCTGTTTTGATATATAAAAACTGATTTTGGATCTTGAAATCGATTTTGGGTCTTGACTTCTAGAGCCTCTAGAGGGCGCGAATTGTTATCCGGTTTGGTTAAAATTTTGTACCTGCTTTTTTGGTATTACCTCCAACAACTGTGTTACGTTTGGTTCGAAAAACGGTTCATAGCCTGATAACGCTGCCGATATCCCGATTATGAATGAGTGCAGTCCTATTGAAGTTTTTGCCTCCTTTTTATGCCGAGTCCGAACTTGCTAGTGAAGTTTTAACATGACCGGATTGCTTACAAATGTCGCCAGCATTTGTAAGATGATAACCACCACTAAAAATTTCTTACCTCGATGTTCACGCCGGGATTTGACGTCATAGGCGAATATGTTAACCTTTGCGCCACGGTGGCCTCCGCTTTTGTATGCTACGCTCGTATGAATTAATTTAATTTTTAAATATGATTTTATTTAACAGAACTATTGATTTTTGTGCCGACGGCGTCTTACTTCGATGTTCCAAGAATTGCATGAGTCACTTTATTCCCTTAATATAAAAAAAAAAACAATAGTTATTCCAGAAAATCATAGATTCATAGAAACGCAAAAAGTGGCTAATGCCCAATACGTGTTCAATATTGGATTGCTTCGCATCTTTATGGCACAGAAAAATTCTAAGAAACGTGCAAAATTTAAAGAAGGAATTTTATTTCCCTAGAAAAAAGGTATTCACAAACACTCGATGATTAGAAGATTTGTTGAATGCCTCCAAAACCATGCTCAATTTGTTAGTGATTCATTGGAAACACTCAACGAGTGGCCTAATATGACAGGCATGCCAGCATTCAAGAGTTTGGTAGGGAGCGGAAAGAAGAAGCTATACCTTGAAATCAAATATAAACATTCGCATATTGTTAATTAAATGCAGTATCTATTGTTGTTGCTTTATTAAATACTCAAATATATGCATGTGTGTGTGTGTGTGTGTGTGTGTGTGAATAACATTTAATGTTTAATGAATAAAAGCCGGTATATGGGAAAAAAACTGATTGCTATTCGTTAGGTAAGAGTATCGCAATTCTCCCTCTAATACCGCCCGCTTAAATTTTTGTGTGAAGAGGCCGTATGAAAGGCGGGTGTAGGCTATGGTCTTTCAAGTTGATTTTGAATAGAGTCAACACACCACGTTGTGTGTTGCTTCTGTATTGGTGGTATGAGCCACTCGATTATTAATTTCTATTTTTAACTGTTAAAACATAAAATGCTGTTTTTTTTTCTTATCAAAAGAAAAAAGAATGAAATGAAAAGTACGATGGGCTGAAGGGAAAAAATAACTACCACGTCCATTCAATCATGTGGTTGTGAATGAGTGCTTAGCAATCTAAAATTCTTGAATTGGAAATTTTGTCAAGGTTAATTTTGTTTTCTTTGTAAGTGGTTTATGTGTTATGGCCTTTGCCACATTTGACAATTCGTTTAAAAGGGTAGCACTGCTGATGTATTTTGGGGGGTTTCTCTAAGGGATATTCTGTTGAGAATCGACGGTTTAGAAAATAATTTACATTACAAAACTTTTAATCAAGTTAAGTTTAATAAAAACCAGTAGGTATAAACCGTAAAAATGAAATGAAATTCTCTAAATGAGACAATCAATCAATTAGTTTTGTGCGGTTTTAGTTTCAATTTCAGTTGGGACTCAGCTATCGTTCTGGTTCAACGATAGCAAAGTCGGAAAAGCGTGGTATGGGCAGCACCTTGTTGTAAAGCAGTTATAAATGGCAAAATTCTCGTAAATATCCCCAGCATTAGTAAGGGCTTAACCACAGACGAATTATTTTTTTTTTGTTGGTGTTCTCACCACGATTCGAACTTAAACGTTCATCGTGGCAAGCGGACATGCCAACCAATTATGCACCAAGGTGGCTTCTGAGACATCTATCCAGCAATCAATCTTTTACATAGGTGACAAACCCAAAATTAATGATTGGCCAGGTTCTCTTTCTATTCCATTACGAATCTCGTTAAGGGGAACTAAGAAAACTGTCTACATTAGCAATGACCAATGGACTTGGTATAAATTCAGAACTGGTACTGCCCACCAGTTGGAGGGGGATGAGAATTTTTGGCGGCCAGGGCCTACAACTAGAATGGAGAAGTAAAATCGTGGGAGAAGTGAAAAGGGAATTGAATGTCGTAACATAATAGGTAGGCGTTGGAGGGACTAGGCCGTGGTGCACTGTAATATTGCTTACAGATGTGGTTTGACTGATGATTACCCATTGGTTCTGGAACTGGAAATTTTCACAGTATGTTCGAGAGGATGGAGTGACTCGTGTGTTACAGACCTCCGCTTATGCCTCGAGGGATACACTTAATACCATACTCGGTCTGCAACCATCCCACATGTTCGGTTAATGCCCCGTTAGAATAATTGCCCTTAAATAAAGGTGTTCAGGAACATAGGGCTTGTCGGAGTTAGTACGCTCGACAGAATTCATTTCAAAGAGTTGATGACACAACTATAGTTGCGTTGCCAGAAAATAAAATCATAAATAAAAATATAGTATAAAGTTGAAAATTTTTGCATTCGATATAAGTGTCTTGAAAACGTTCAACATTGTAAAAAGGATGCAATTCAATGCAGAAATGGATATTTCTTAGACAAAATTTGCCCGTTCGCAACTCAACTGAAGTTGGGTTGCAATCCAATAATCAACCTATAAGTAGAGCTGGCAAAATATCGAGGGCACTATCGATACCATCGATATTTAATTTTTTGACTGAATATCGATTGGTATTTTTCCGATGTATACTATCGCTTTTTACTTCTCATTTTCGTTCGCAATATAGGCGATGGGAAATTAACGATACGATAACGTTTTTTTTATTAAAACTATCGAATATATCGAATGTTGCAATTATCGATAGTTTTCCAGCTCTAGATCATATAAACAGATCTAGGGACTTGACTTCTTGAGCTTCTAGAGTCCGCAATTCCTATCCGATTTGGCTGAAATTTTGCTGTGCTGGCTGTGCCAAGTATAGTTCAAATCGGTTCATAACCTGATATAGCTGTCATTTAAACCGATCTTGGGTCTTGACTTCTTGAGCCTCTAGAGTGCCCAATTCTTATCCGATTGGAATGAAATTTTTCACGACGTGTTTTGTTATGATATCCAACAAATGTGCCAAGAATGGTTCAAATCGGTTCATAACCTGATATAGCTGTCATATAAACAGATCTGGGGACTTGACTTCTTGAGCTTCTAGAGGGCGCAATAATTATCTGATTTGCCTGAAATTTTATACGACGGCTCCTCTCATGACCATCAACATACTTGTTTATTATGGTCTGAATCGGTCTATAGCCCGATACAGCTCCCATATAAATCGATCTCTCTATTTTACTTCTTGAGCCTCCAAAGGGCGCAATTCTTATTCGAATTGGCTGACATTTTACACAGGTCTCCAACATATAATTTAATTGTGGTCCAAACCGGACCATATCTTGTTGATTATTCGATTAATTGTTTAGTTGAAAATCGAACAAGACCGAAAGAGGTTGTCGATTAATCGATTAACCGATTAATCGAATTTATATATTTTTGGATATATTTTGAGTTCTCATCCTTAAAATATTTCTCATGTCTGCATATCAAATTGAATTCTAAATAGGCCAAAAGGCTCTGATTTGTTTGATTTTATGTGATAAAACCGACCCTATTCATATAATTATAAAGGAAAAACGAGTCGCTTGCTCAAAACAGTTTTGATCTGAACATAGTATAAGTATAAGAATTATTTAAAAATGTTTTTAATTATTTTCTTTTGTTTGGGTCATAGCCCATTCCAGTGAAAAAGTCTAGCTGCGCCAATGCTATGATGTCTCTTCCCATGTTACACACACGCGTGCTTTCTCTCTTTCTCTGACTCTCTTCCTACCTGACTCTTTCTTACTTTTCTTACTCTCGCTCTTTCTCTTATACCCCTTCTCTTTTATACCCTATCCTACGAGCCATGTTTTGTATGGCTTATGGAATGAGAAAAATACAGAAAAATGTTATAAGAACGCAAAAAATGTTTTAATTTTTTTCTTTTAGTTGGGTCATAGCCCATTCCAGTGAAAATGTCTAGCTGCTCCAATGCTATCATGCCTCTTCTCTTGTTACACACACGCGTGCTTTCTCTCTCTCTCTCTCTGACTCTCTTCCTACATGACTCTTGCTCACTTTTCTTTCTCTCGCTATTTCTCTTTTATACCCTCTCCTACGAGCGATGTTCTGTATGGCTTATGAGGGTTGAGAAAAATACAGAAAATTTTTACAAAATTGCTCTCGTAAGCAAGTCGGGCATCCCACTCACTGCCCGTGAGTGGAAGACCCTAAGGGTTGTGGTGTTGAACTGTCATTTCCTCTTCTGTTATATCATTATATCTGATGTTCTGTTTAGGGCACAATGCGTCTACTAAAAATTCGTCGTCAATTCTACTGATCATTTTGGGGAAATTTTTGCATGAACTTGAACTGTCATGTTCTGTTCTCTTCTGTTATATTCTGTTATTGTATATATTTCCTCTTCTGTTATGTCATTATATCTGATGTTCTGTTTAGGGCACAATGCGTCTACTTAAAATTCGTCGTCAATCCTACTGATCATTTTTGGGAAATTTTAGCATGACAATACTATAGCCGAATTCGAATTCTGCTCTTCTTTCATCTTTTTGTGTGTAGAATGTTGCTTCATCTCTTATCTCTTTGTATGCACAATGTTGCTCTTTCACTTATCTCTTAGTATACAGAGTGTTTCTCTTCCTCTGCCTCTCTTATGTTGCCTTTGTCTACTATAACTGCAAATAATTTTCCCCAAAAGTGAGAAGAGAAATATTATTTCAGAAGACCCATTTTTGCCGTTAGTGTGTACATTTGCACGCACAGTGTTTTGCAAAAAACCCTTAATTGACATTTATTTTAAATATTTAATTTTTTTTGTAATATTTTAGAAAAATTAGCTAATTTTTTACCAAAAAAAAAATAATTCGTTATAATGAAAATTTGTAGATTTTACAAATTCGAATATTTCGCTGAAAATGCTAAATATTTGTTTGTTTTATAAGTATTTTTAAAAACTAAATAAAATAATGTTAACATTTCCTCATACAGTTGCATTCAATGTAAGAGGAGAGTTGACATCACTGATTGCCATTTTGCCTGTGTTTATTTTGTATTTTCGTTTGTTCCCCATCATCATAATCATAAAGTTGTTGACACGAACAAGCACTCACAAGATACTATTTTTGGAAAAATAAAAATGTTTAAAAAATAAAATACAAAAAGTAAATGAATAAAATAAATTCTAAAAAAACAAACATAAAACAATTATGTACTTTCAAATATATTAAACATGCCCACATCATCATGCCGCAGCCGTCTCATGCCAAAGCACCTTTTGATTTGTTCCCTTTTAATTTTGCTGTGCCATCATCGCATATCTATAATTTGAACTACTACTACTACCACTACTGTCATTTTCCAAATAATTGTCGTTGTGTTCTTTCGATCCCCCCACCCCCCAACCAATCTATACAAATGTCTAACAGTAACATACAACGTTTTTTCTCTTTGTGTTATTGGGGGCCAAGAATGTTCTCCTTCGAAATTGTACCGCAAAATATATAAAAAAAAGCAACTGTAGATCTGACCTGTAACTAACTTTTGACTTGGTTGGCTCTTGTGGCCAACCAATGTTTCTTAAATGTTTCCCCTTTTTGGTTTTTTTTTATTTCTTCTATTTTTTTTTGTTTTGTTCTTCTAGTTAGAATTATTTAAAAACAAAAATTGATTTTTTCCCTAAAACAGAAAAATTATCGCAATTATCTTATAGTCTTCTTTCATGCTTCTTATATTTACAATTACAGAATCGAAATTTCACATGACAATCTAATGAAAAATAAATCGCACTCGCTCGCTCCTCTTCTCGAAAAAATCCAAAAAGAAAGTTAAAAGAAAATAATTCGAAAGCTAAGCTAACAGGACAGAGTCAGAGAGTCAGTTGAATATGTTTTATGCACACATTATATTGGCCAAAAAAGGCCCTTTGGCAAGAGTATGGCTGGCGGCACATTGGGATAAAAAGATCACAAAGGCTCATGTATTTGAGACGAACATTGAAAAGTCGGTGGAGGGCATTATGCAGCCCAAGGTGAAGCTGGCCCTGCGCACCTCCGGACATTTGCTGTTGGGTGTGGTGCGCATTTATTCGCGCAAAGCCAAATATTTGCTGGCCGATTGCAATGAGGCATTTGTGAAAATCAAAATGGCCTTTCGACCGGGCATGGTCGATCTGCCCGAGGGCCATAGGGAGGCCAATGTGAATGCCATTACCCTGCCCGAGGTGTTTCATGACTTCGATACGGCTTTGCCGGAGTTGAATGACATAGACATTGAGGCGCAGTTTGCCATGAATCAATCGAGGGCCGATGAGATCACCATGCGCGAGGACTATGGCAGTCTGTCGCATTCGCTGCACGACGATGGTTTCGGGGATATTGGCTTTGGCAGTGACACACCCGATATGGTGCGCGACCACTTGGACTCGCACATGAACGATCAGCTGTTCGAGGATGAGGTTATGCCCCACATGGCGCGCGATGGCGCCGAGGCTAGTATAAGTCTGCAGGAGCCCAGCTTGTCTAATCCTCGTCTGGACATGGATGCTGATGGCTTTGGCGACGAATTTGGCCAGCGGGAGTTGTTTGACGATGAGCTTTTCGGAGATCCGCCGCGCCTGGATGAAGAGGTGCAACAGCGTCTGGACAACCTGCCTATTATAGAGGATTCCGATGATGATCATTTCGATGTTAGGGCCGCTTCGCCGGCCTCTACAACTCCCGGTTCGCCTTTGCCCACGCACCAGCATGAGGACGATCATGCCAATCTGGATGCCCCTGGCAAGCCGGCACAGGCCGAGCAGGTCGATGAGAATCTGGAACAGTCTACTCTCTTGCAAAACGAAGAGGAAAGCTTTGCCTTGGCCCCCATAGAGGCCTCAGCCTACAAGGGTATAACCAAAAATGCCAAACGCAAAAGAAAACTCATTGTCGATGAGGTAAAGAATATCTCTGGCGAAGAAATGAAGGCCCAATTGGCCAATACTTCAGATATTGTGACCATCCTGGATCTGGCTCCTCCCACCAAGCGTCTGATGTATTGGAAGGAGACCGGCGGTGTGGAGAAGTTGTTCTCTCTGCCCTCTCGCATGATTCCGGCCCGTGTCCTAATGTTCAACTACAATCGTCATTTAATTTCGCGTTTTACCGCCCTCGAGGACTTTAGTTCGCTAGGACCAGCCGATATGTTGGCTCTTGATCATATCAGCAATGAGAATGAGAACGATTCCTTGGCCATCATCACCAAAAAGGGTCGCAAGCGCAAGCTGGATGCCGCCAACATAGATGCAGTACCGCCCACAGCAGCCCCAGCGGCAGACAACACTCTGACTCAGAATATCTCGCTACCGGATCAAGTGCGTGAACAACAGGATATGATAAATGCCACAGCCGAGTCGCTACGCTTGGAAGTTGCAGGTGCCGGCAATGACTCTTCGATACCGCCCGCCGAGGCCACCATCTATGACAATTGTCCGCGCAGCCCGAATCCCATGTTTGCCCTCAATGACATACACAATTTAGATAATTTGCCCAGTGATTTGGGTAGTTTGCACCATGATTTGGACCATGAACACGATTTCGATCATGTGCATATGACGCCGGGCAACTTGCATCATGGCCAAATGACTCCCCACCATCCAGAGATTGAGGCCATTGAATCGATACCAAATCTGCCGGTGGATCAGATATCTTCCATACTCAAGGAAGCCGAAAGCATGCCACCCCAGCCACAAGCCGAACAATTGGATGCTACATTGACAGAAGAACAACAACAGCAGCAGCAGCAGCAACAACAGGAACAACCACAACAACAACAAACACCTATAGCCACCAGTCTAGCATCGGACTGGAATGAATTCCCTGCCTTCCCAGCCTCCATAGAAATTCCTCCCAATGTGCAGGATGAACAACAAGAAAATGAAACCAGTGAACAATTCGAGGAGCGTGTGTTAAACAAGCGAGCCGCTCAAATGTTCTACGCCGTCAAGAATCGTCTGGTCCAACAGGAGTGCCTTGCACTCTCCGATTTGACGGGCCACAATTCCCGCAAACAGGCAGCCCAAAAATTCTATTCACTGTTGGTGTTGAAAAAGTTTCGTGCATTAAATATCGACCAGGAGGCTCCCTATTCGGACATTATCATAACGCGGGGCACCCTATTCGATAACCCCAAGCTCTAAAGTCGACAAAATTCAATTTCACAAAATTATGATTTATTTTATATGATGATTTCTATTTTTCGATGCATGTCTGTTTTTATTAAAGTACAGTTTTAATTATAGTAATAAAATTCTAAGAAACAAAGTAAATAAATAAATGTTTTTGAAAAAAAAAAGAATTGGGAGAATAGGACTTTTTGGTGTTGAGGTAGACTTTGGTAAGGATAAATAGAGTTTGCTAAGACTTGTAACAAATGAATGACTAGATTATCCACCATGGAAAGTTAAAACACATCGCAATTGTACACTCAAAAGTGGAGTGGAACTCTAAATTTGAGAAGTTTTTGCTATTTTTTGTCACTTAAAACACTGAGAAAATTTTGTGGTACTATATGAAAAATCCGCAATTACTTTTTGGGCAACCCAATACATTATTAATTTTTTTGTATTTATTTTTATATTAAATATTTTTTGTATGTGTTATATTTTATTTGATTTTTTTATTTAATTTTATTATATATATATTTTTTTTCTTTATTTTATTGTTTATATTTTTTGTATTTTGTTTTTTTTTTTTTACTTTTGTGTTTTTGTATTTACCTGTACTTTACATAATTTTTTATTATTTTATTTTTTTTTTATTTTATTTTTTTTTATTTTATTTTGTTTTTATTTTTTTTTTTTTTATTTTATTTTTTTTTTTATTTTATTTTTTTTTATTTTATTTTTTTTTATTTTATTTTTTTTTTATTTTATTTTTTTTATTTTATTTTTTTTTATTTTATTTGCGTTTTATTTTTTTTTTAATTTTTAATATTTTTTTTTGTTTTTTTTTTTTTTATTTCTGTTTAAATTATTTTTGTATTTCATCTAAGACCAAAGACTTTCTTATTTTATTTTTTTATATTCTTTATTAATTATTTTTTTTATTTACTTATTATTTTTTTTATTTACTTATTATTTTTTTATTTACTTATTATTTTTTTTATTTACTTATTATTTTTTTATTTACTTATTATTTTTTTTATTCATTTATTATTTTTTTATTTATTTATTATTATTTTATTTATTTATTATTTTTTTATTTATTTATTATTTTTTTTTTTATTTATTTATTATTTTTTTTATTTATTTATTATTTTTTTTATTTATTTATTATTTTTTTTATTTTTTTGTTATTTTTTTATTTTTTTTTTTATTTATTATTTTTTTTATTTTTTTGTTATTTTTTTATTTTTTTTATTTATTTATTATTTTTTTATTATTTTTTTATTATTTTTTTTATTTATTTATTATTTTTTTTATTTATTTATAATTTTTTTATTTATTTATAATTTTTTTTATTTATTTATAATTTTTTTATTTATTTATTATTTTTTTTATTTATTTATTATTTTTTTTATTTTTTTATATTCGTTATTATTTTTTTTTATTTATTTTTTATTTATTTATTATTTTTTTATTTATTTATATTTTTTTATTATTTATTTATTTTTTAATAGAGTATGTTTTATTGCTAATAACATTGGTGACCGTTGCACTTTCTGTAGTGGCAAAATCTATGATATTGATTGATGGTTTGTTTAAAGGGGAAAACATTGCACAAAGTTCATATAAGGTGAAACTTATAAATATATTTGTTCAGAAATATATACTTGTATATCAGTAAATAAGTAACTACCGTTACGTGGACTTTTTTATGATTATTTTTTAAGTATTTATTCTTGATAATTGTTTTTTTTTATAATTGTCTATTTTTGTAATATTTTTTAATTATTTTCTTTTCATTTTTTAATTTTTTTTTTAAATGTATATTTTTGTAAGTTTTGTTATTTTTTTTTAATTTTTCTATTTTTTTAATTACTATAATTGTGTTTTTAATTTTAATTTTATTTTATTTTTTTTTTAATTTTATTTTATTTTTTTTTTAATTTAATTTTATTTTTTTTTAATTTTATTTTATTTTTTTTTTAATTTTATTTTTATTTTTTTTTTAATTTTTTTTTTATTTTTTTTTTAATTTTATTTTATTTTATTTTTTAATTTTAATTTTAATTTTATTTATTTTTTTTTAATTTTATTTTTATTTTTTATTTTTATTTTTTTTTTAATTTTTTTTTAAATTTATTTTTATTTTTTTTTTTTAATTTTATTTTTTTTTTTAATTTTATTTTTTTTTTTTTTAATTTAATTTTTTTTTTTTAATTTTATTTTTATTTTTTTTTTAATTTTGTTTTTATTTTTATTTTTAATTTTATTTTTTTTTTTAATTTTATTTTTATTTTTTTTTTAATTTTATTTATTTTTTTTAATTTTATTATTTTTTTAATTTTATTATTTTTTTTATTTTATTATTTGTTTTAAAGCACGTTAACATTGAAATTTGTATGATCTGGATTTAACTAAATCAAAAAACAAATCCTGTCCGTTTACACAGCGTTTTTTTTGGGGATTTAAACGTACATGCGTATACACGAATGTGCATATCACACGCATCCATACACAATGCTTGAAAACAGTTGCATATATTGGTACTTTTTTCGATCATTAAGCCATCATGAAATCGGGTTCATTGAAGATTTAAAAATAAAACCTGCAAAAATGGGATTTATTTTTGTATGGTAAAATCAAAAAAAAAAAACAAAAAATTTAGCACTTAAATCTCAAAAAGGCCATAATTGGATTTAGTGGCCAATAAGAACGTACTTTTAATTTTTTTATTATAATTTTTTTTTTTATTATAATTTTTTTTTTTATTATAATTTTTTTTTTTATTATAATTTTTTATTTTTATTATTTAATTTTGTTTAATCTTTTCCAACATACTAATACTACACCTTACTTACCTACACTAACCTATGCTTATTTTGTTTATTTTCTTTTTTTTTAATTTTTTTTTTTTTTGTTTAATTTTTTTTTTTTTTTTGTTTAAATTTTTTTTTTTGTTTAAATTTTTTTTTTTGTTTAAATTTTTTTTTTGTTTAAATTTTTTTTTGTTTAATAATTTTTTTGTTAAATTTTTTTTTTAATTTTTTTTTTTGTTTAAATTTTTTTTTTTTGTTTAAATTTTTTTTTTTTTGTTTAAATTTTTTTTTTTGTTTAATAATTTTTTTGTTAAATTTTTTTTTAATTTTTTTTTGTTAAATTTTTTTTTGTTAAATTTTTTTTTTGTTAAATTTTTTTTTGTTAAATTTTTTTTTGTTGTTATTTTTTTTTTGTTTTAATTTTTATTTGTTTTCTTTTTTTTTTAATTTTTATTTTTATTTATTTTTTTAATTTTTATTAATTTTTTTTTATTTTTATTTATTTTATTTTTATTTTTTTTTAATTTTTATTTTTTTTTTTTTAATTTTATTTTTTAATTTTTATTTTTTTTTCATTTATTTATTTTTTAATTTTTATTTATTTTTTTTTTTATTTTTATTATTTTGTTTTTATTTTTTAATTTTTTTTTTTAATTTTAATTTTTTTTTTAATTTTTATTTGTTTTTATTTTTCTTTTTTTTTAATATTTTATTTTTATTTTTTTCCATTTTTTATGTTTTTTTTTATTTATTTTTAATTTTTCTTTCAATTTTTATTTTTTTTTTAATTTTTATTTATTTTTTTACATTTTTATTTATTTTCTTTTTTAATTTTTATTTATTTTTTTTAATTTTTATTTATTTTTTTTTTAATTTTTATTTATTTTTTTTTTTAATATTTACTTATTTTTTTTAATTTTTATTTATTTATTTTTTAATTTTTATTTATTTTTTTTTAATTTTTATTTATTTTTTTTTAATTTTTATTTATTTTTTTTTAAATTTAATTTTTTTTAATGTTTTAATTTTTTTTTTTTTTTAATATATTTTAAGTTTTATTTTTTTTTAATTATAATATATTTTTAATGTTTATTCTTATGTTTTTTTTGTAATTATTTTTATTTTTTCTTTGTAATTATTTTATTTTATTTTTGTAATTATTTTATTTTTGTAATTGTTTTTATTTTGTTTTTAATTTTAATTTTTTTTAATATTTAACTTTTTTTTAATATTTAGTTTTTTTTTATTTGTTTTTAATTTTTATTTTTTTTTTATTTGTTTTTAATTTTTATTTTTTTTTAATATTTAATTTTTTTTTATTTATTTTAATATTTAATTTTTTTAATTTATTATTTTCATGTTGTTAATTAATATTAATTTTTATTTTGTTGATAATTTTTTTTTTGTTTTCTTGATTAATTTTATTTGTTTTTGTTTTTTTTTTTTTGTTTATTAAATTCATAAAACCATTATTAACAATTTTAACAGTAGAAACTATTATATTTGTGGCAAAAACGTTTTTGAAGGGAAAAGTGAACTCGCTGAACAAATTATCGCTCGTGAGTGCATGTATGCCTAGACCAGGGGTAGTATGATTAACATGTTAAGCCACACATACGCCACCATGTACTGTTAAACCGTTATTCTAAGGAGGACCACATCAGTTTTTTTCCAAAAAAAACTACACTTATTTTTAGAATAAAACGCAAACCATTTGAGACATTTGAAAAACGTTATTATCGGCCTGAAGAACAATCAAAACATTTATGAAAGTAACTCGACTTCGTACATATGGTAACCGCGAAGACTGTCAATACGTTGGACCCAATTTTCGATGACTCGGCTAATACACATCTCAACTGAAACAGTTGCTAATTTCCGTTCAACGTCGTAGGCTTGTTGGCATAGACTAATGACTTGATGTAGCCCTAAAAAAATGTCTACATGCGTCAAATCGCACGAAGGAGATGGCCAATCGACTGGGCCATTTCTTGAGATAAAAGGATCATGAAACTTATGGGTTGATTATGGATTACAACCCAACTTCAGTTGAGTTGCCAACGGCCAAATTTGTTTAAGAAATTTCCATTTCTGTATTGAATTGAATAATGTTTTACAATTATTTTTAGCTGCTGAACATTGAAAACACAGACAAAAATTTCTAACTTAATACTAATTTTTATTTCATGATTTTATATTCTGGCAAAGCAACTATAGTTGAGTTGCCATCCAAAATCGACCCCTTACTCTTGAACAAATCTATTGTAACGTGTGCTGTGTGCCACCGTCCTGTTGAAACCACATGTCGTCCAGGTCCATATCTTTCAATTCAGGCGAAAAATTATCAGTTAGCATGGTGCGGTAGCGTTGTCCAAACACCTTTCTGTGTGGATGAAGAGTTGATTCTTGGATTTAATGTGGATTTTTCACCTGAGCAACAACACATATTTTACTTACTGAAGAACTAATTAAGCCAAAAGTAGCTCTTAAAGTAGCGGTCACCAACTCCGAATTTTGGTGGTAAATTTTTCTGATTTATAGACTTTAGTCGTTCGTGTACTTTGCCATGACGAAAATGTTGAGTTTATTGAATGAATAAACAGTGACAGTGCTCGATGATTAGTGCAAGAGTGAGTGCATTCACAAATTAAATTCAAAGGTGTCAAGACCCTATTGGGAAACCCTTTATTAGACTTCATAATCTAGAGTTGCATAAATTCTTTATCTTCTATTCGCTTTTTATTTGACTTTATAAATTTCAAAACGGTATAATCCAATGTTTTGTTTATAATACCGCGAAGAATAAGGTCAAGTACAGCTATAAAAATATCGTATAACTTATCGCAATTGAAAAAGTAAAACAATTTAAATGGTAAAAGATAAGGTAGTGAGGGGGTATTATGTAATTTCCACGGTAGTTATGAACGACATTTTTTACATTATTGATTTTTTTGAAAAAAAAAAAGTTTAGTTATATTTCTTAGACTGTGAAAATGTGCAAATAGTCTGTATTGCTTCTAATTGATAGCAGATTTTCTTAAATAGCTTTATGTCATCATCGTTTATGTCAGATATAGCTGCACTTAACGTCTGTTTAAATAATTTTTTGTGTACATTTCGTGTGGCATGTTCTTTGCATATTTGAACAGCAAATTTAAAAATTCTTAAATCATTTCAGTGTCTTAATTGTCCTTGGGCAAAGAAGAAACCGAAAGTATAAAAACTGGTTGTTTTGTTGCTGAAGATAATTGCTTCAAATTATGTTGTTATCATTTCAATTAACTTTCTATAGTTTTATTTGTTTTGTTTGGTTTTTTTTTGCCTATTTTTTCTATAGTGTTTGCTTCAATTTTTTCTCCCTCTTCCATGTCATTTTTATAATCGGTCTATGCAATGAAAACCATAGTAAATTTCATTTTATCTTATCGCAAAGAACAATTATCGGGCACGTATACACAAAGCCTTACACTTTGTGATTGGTATTGGTGCTGATGTTGTCGGGCTTGTGATGGCATAGCCGCGCGTATACCTTACATTGATTATACAGTGATTTTAAGAAGTTTGGCGGCATTTTTTTCTAAGAATTTAAGAGTTGATAAGACAACTATTACGAGCAATACTCTTTTATATTGCAAGGTTAAGGGTTTGGCATATTATTGATTTACAAAAAAAAGATTTTGAAAGTAGCTTTGTGGAAAGCACTTTTCACAATGATTGTGGAAAGCACTTTTCACAATGAAAAGTGCTTTGTGGAAAGCACTTTTCACAATGAAAAGTGCTTTGTGGTTCACAACATGCCAACTTCATTCGTTATCATGGACGATAATGCTCAAAAACTTGCCTCTATGGACGTTAAACCATGGTTTTTCGAATAAAAACATAGATTTATTCAGGTCTGATCATCTGATCACCATATTCAAACCCATTTAAAAACTCTCAGAAGCTTTGGAGACGAGAACAAGTTGAAATTCGGCCCCTGATCCTATTCCAATATGTACAAGAATTATGGCTAAATATCTCCCAGGTTCGCTAAAAAGTTAGTTGCAAGCCTTCCCCCAAGTTGAAGAGCAGTACTTACATGGAAGGAGGCCACCGTAGCGCAAAAGTAAGCATGTCCGCCTGTGAGGCTGAACGCCTGGGTTCGAATCCTGGCGAGACCATCAGAAAAAATTTTCAGCGGGGTTTTCCCCTCTTAATGCTGGCAACATTTGTGAGGTACTATGCCATGTAAAAATTTCTTTCCAAAGAGGTGTCGCACTGCGGCACGCCGTTCGGACTCGCCTTTTAAAAGTAGGCCTCTTATCATTGAGCTTAAACTTGAATCGGACTGCACTCATTGATATGTGAGAAGTTTGCCCCTATTTCTTAGTGGAATGTTAATGGACAAAAATAGGCAAAAATTCATGCATTAATGACACAGGAAATTATTTTTGAGAAAAAAAAAAGTCAAAAGGTCATCTCCCTAGTATACCCAGTAATTCCAAGCAAGTCCATGGGCTTGCGCACTTTGCTAGTCACTTTTATAGGCACATTCTCATACAGGTTAGGTTAGGTTAGATGAAAAGAGGGTGCAAATATTAATCCGCCCCATGCCACCATGGACATACACCTAAGCCAGTAATCGGCTTGTCGTGCGCTCTAAATACAGAAAAAAAGTAAACCCCACAAAGAAAATCTAAGTTAAAAATTTGGTGCTACTTACAAAATCCTTAATTGTTTTCTATGTCACTCCCCTAAGTTGGTTCATGTCTGGTATAGTGTCCGGTACCTGTTAGACGCTAAAGCCGGGCATTGACAAAGAAAATGCTCCAACGTCTCATCATCTTCCCCGCATGCCCTGCACATGCTATCACTTGCCGCATCGATTTTACATAAGTGAGCTATGTGTCCCGTCATGATACTAATAGCTACACTGACCTCCTTCTTACTTCCTTTCAGTAACAGCCTCGTCTTCTCACGATCTGTATTTCCCCATAGGATTTTTGCAGTCCTACCAACCGTTTCGCTGTTCCACAGTGTTGCATGCGCATTCGTCGCCCACGCCCCTAAACTCAGGCTGCGTCGACCCAAAAGGCTTCGGGTTAACAAAGTTTATAGACGGCAGTCCTCTGGCCTTCACCGCCAAATCATCTGCCCTTTCATTGCCCTTACTCCGTTATGGCCCGGCACTCAAACGATGCGGATTTTGCCATCCTCAGAGAAGCCGTAAATCTCCTTTTGGACTGCAAGACTGTTCGTGACCTTACCGTCCTGGTTGTTATTGCCCTTATGGCAATTTTATTGTCCGTAAAGATGTTTACACTCGGCGTCCTCGCGATAGCACCACACCACTTCACGCATTCTGTGATCGCCCGGATCTCCGCCTGCAGGACCGTATTGTGGTCAGGCAGTCGAAAACAGATCTCAGTCCGTGGGTTCTCAATGTAAAGCCCCTGGCTCACTCTGTTCTCTAGCTTTGATTCATCCATGTAACATGATCTTCCAGATGACAATAGCAGGGTTCCGTCAATCCAAGACTGTGCCGATGACAGCAGTGCCTCGCACTCGACTTCAAAGTTCATCTCAGGTATCCGATCGGAAACCTCTCCACTTCCTTCCAGGTTTCCTATCGTCGCCTCGATTATACCGCGATGGTATGAGCTGCTCCCATCCTCAATCCATTCTCCCATCGCCTTAAGTCTCATAGCCGCAGTGGCTGCCTCACACTTAATCTGTATGTCAATGGGTCTAATATCTAGAATGGTCCCCAGTGGGCGTGGTCCTCACCACTCCGCTTATGCCAAGACAACATGTTCTCTGAACCTTGTATGATCCTTATGTTATCCTTTTTCTCCATAGCAATCCACCAATATACTGAGGCGTAAGTAAGTATTGGTCTAATCACGCTCCTGTAGAGCCACTGGACTATCCTCGGATTCAGGTCCCACTTCGAGCTTACGGCCCGTCTACATAGTGTCCAACATCTGTGAGCCTTCTCAGTACGCTTCTAAATGTGACACTTCCAATTCACCACCTAAGTATTTGACCTTGTCAGATATCGAAATCGTCTGATTGAGGAAACGTGGTGCGTTAAATTGGTCCACCTTCGTCTTCCTCATGAACTGGCATATTTCAGTTTTCTCTGGGTTAACATTGAGACCTTTGGGTCTAGCCCAGTCACATGCCATATGCAAGACCCTTTCGGCCCTTCTGCATAGCTCGTTCGGATTCTTACCACTTAGAAATATTATAACATCGTCTGCGTAACAGACGGGTTCAAATCCCTCCTAAGTCAGCATCAGTAATAGGTCATTTATGGTGGTCACACATAGGAGTGGCGATAAAATGCCACCCTATGACGTGCCCTGTGCCACTTTCTCCCTTTTATTTATGCCATGGGACATACAATTAATCCATCTGTTCTTTAGCATATGGTTTATCCAGTCTCTAAGGACCGATTCTACCCGGTACTGGTCTAAGGATTGGATCAGTGTGTCGGTCCGCACATAGTCAAAATCCCCTCGATGTCAATGCATACCGCCAGTGTGTACGTTTTGGCATCAAAGGATTCTTCTATTTTATGCACAACCTCGTGCAGGGCAGTCTCCACCGACCTTCCCTTGACATAGGCATGATGTAACAACTGTGCCAAGTACGGTCTAAATCGGTCTATAACCTGATATAGCTCCCGTATAAACTGATCTCCCGCTTTGACTTCTTGAGCTCCTGGAAACCGCAATTTTTGTCCGATTTGGCTGAAATTTTGCATGTAGCGTTTGATGTTATGACTTCCAACAAGAGTGCCAAGTACGGTCTGAATCGGTCTATAACCTCATATAGCTCCCGTATAAATTTGTCTCTCGATGACCCTAGTTCGGTTCCTAGAAGCTTTAATATTTATTTACTGGTTTGACAGAAGTTTGGTATGTAGAATAAGATCATGTCCTGCAACTAAATTTATTTTGTATAAATTTTTAGCAGAGTCCAGGTGGTGGGTTCCCAAGATTCTTAGCACGTTTTCACTTGTTTACAATTCACTTAGCAGCTGAATGTTCAAAACTTAGATTTTTAATGAAACTGACAAAAATTACCAACTAATTTTTATTTCATGATTTCCTAAATTTCGATGGGTGTTGACTCACTTTTGATGCTCATAGTATGATGATGGTTAAAAATATAATATATTTTTAACCATCATTTGTATAAATATTGCGATTTTTCTTATAACAAAGCAATTAAATACATTTTAGCGATATACTGAACTTACATGACCTTGGATAACAATTTTATTGCATGCGAGCGACAATGTACCCGGAACATAATAGTGTATGGAGCATTACTACAGTTCACTATCCTACAATTACCCTATTGGTTGGGAATATAACACGACATTCATAAACATTCATGTCATTTTGTTCTATAATTAGTTCAAATTAAAGCTATTCTTATTTGGCATAACATCCACAAAGATAAAAACACTTGGCCATAGTTGGGTCAGATAATTGCTAAATTGACTGGCCTTTGTAAAGAACACAACCATGAAAGTCAAAACATTACACTAATCTGCATTACAACACCCCACTATAACTGTACAACTCTGGGTTTTCTTTCTCTTAGTTTATTGGCTCTCAAATGTAAGCTGATGATTTCTTTGTCGGCTGGAATTACTTCACAATAAGTTTTGTAATAATTCTGATATACTCGCTCTACTTAACATTTTCGATAACATGGCAACTCTGTATTTGCTGTGTTTTATTTGTAGAACTATACAAGGCAAATCATGCTTAATCCGTTATTATTGTTTTCGTATGATACCGTTAACTATCTAGTACAACTTTCCAATGCAATTCGATCCAAAACATCTGCCTTGTACTGGAAAGGACTTTAATAAAACAGGGCAGTTGTCTACAACTGCATAACGTAGTTTAACACTCTTTTACTAACATTTAACCCTTCTTACCAAAAAGTTGAGAATATAATAGACACATTTTTGAATTCTAAGAGTATTTAATATTCGGTCCATTCAATTTTGAAGAGTTTTTACTGTTTTTATTCAATTTGAAAAAAAAAAATGAATTTTGTGCCATCTAATTAGTTTAAAACTATGATTCACCTACAATTCAAATATTCATATTAAAATTGCTTACATTATTTGTTCTTTGTTTGGTCTTAAAAAAAAAAAAAAAACAAACAAAATAAAACATTGAGCAATTGAAATTCATTCGTTTGTACTACACAATACAGTACAATAAATAACTTCAAGTGTCAGCGCGTTTAAGCAATTACAAAGTGGCCATTGATTTGAATCTAAACACGTACACAGAAATGTGTCAAGTTCATCTCCAAAAAAAAAAGCAAATACACTCAATTCAGCATTCATGTCAAACAACTAAAACACAAAAACTTCAAAATAGAGTTGAAATCGAAAGCGGATGACTAAAAATCTACAAAGTTTTGTAAATTATTTCATGTTATGAATAATCAACATCATCATCATCGTTCACTTGAAGTGAAACGGTTTTGCGACACTCACTCTCTAACAATGGCAACACATGACATGAACAGAAACAAAACAATTCACGCAACGAGCGAGTTAGTCATCACCGTTAGTGCGGGCGGGCGGGCAACGTCATCCGTTACGTTAAATAACTTCAACATCATTTAAAAAGCAAATGAAACACCACTCTATTAGTGCTATGGTGTTATGATTCAATCTAAAAGAATTCCTTTGCGATGCTATTAAAGATCATTGTTGGTGGGGTGTTTTTATGGCAAATAAATTCCCAAAGAAAACCGAAGCAATACTGGAACTAATTATATTAGTTTTTGGCTGGGCAAAACAACAAAAACAATCGCAATCACATGGGATATATAACAGTTATACAAACAATATAATGTACTGTATAAACACATGTGCTATGCTGCCTGCTGCTGCTGCTGCTCTCTCCCTGGGAGAAAGATAAACCAAACTAAACTCCGCCACGTACGTGACAAGCACAAGACATTATTATTTTCAACATTGTGATCTCATTATTTGGTAGGAATGGGGTTCGAAAAACAACAACAACAAAAAAAGAAAATAATTTCAAATGCTAAAGCAGGAAGTTTGGTCATTGAAATTTTAAACATAAGATTTATGAAATATGTACCCCAGTCCAAAGAAGAAAAAAAAAAAGATACACAAAATAACAGAACACCAATATGAACTTAAAAACATTTATTGCCTTTTTTATGACTTAATAAAGAGTTGTCGTCGCTGTTGTCGTTGTCTGCGCTTCATTGTTGTAGCAGGTACTATAAAGACTGCTAATGGCGTAGACACTAAACTATGGACAGAGGGGCTAAAGAAAATCTTATTGAAGTTATATGAAGAATGCGTGGGGTGTTGTGGTACTAACGCGAGGACGTCCAGTACACCTTTACGGACAGTAAAATGGCCATAAGGGCAGTAACAACCAGGAGGGTAAGATCACGAACTGTCTTGCAGTACAAGGAGGAGATTAACGCCTTCTTTGAGGATGGCACAATCCGAACCGTTTGGGTACCAGGCTATAACGGAGTAAGGGGGAATAAAAGGGCAGACTATTTGGCAGTAAAGACCAGAGAACTGCCGTCGATAAACTTTGTTAACCCGAAGCCTTTCGGGTCGCCGCTGTCCGATTTAAGGGCGTGGGCGACAAAAGCGCATGTAACACTGTGGAACAGCGAAACAGTCGGTAGGACGGCGAAACTCCTATTGGGCGATTCGGATCGTGAGAGGACGAGGCTATTAGTGAAAGGAAGTAATTGGGAGTTCAGTCACAACGGGACACATAGGAACTCACTTTTACAAGGTAATAGCATGTGTAGGGCATGCGGAGAAGATGATGAGTCGTTGAAGCATTTCCTATGTCCGGCTTTCGCGGCACCGACAGGCACCGGTACTTAGGTGGGGACGCAAGACCAGACATGAACCGACTTAGGGGAGTGGTATGGAAATCTATAAAGAATTTTGTAAGTAGCACGGAATTCCTAACTTAAAATTTTCTTTTTCGAGGTCACTTTATAGTTTTTGAGCGCACAACAAGCCGATTGCTGGATAAGGTGTATGTCCATAGAGGCATTGGGCGGAATAATATCTGCACCCTCTTTCAACCTAACCTGTTGAAGTTATAAGTTGGTAGCGAGCTCAAGTTACCATACAAATTGATCGTTTTTGGTCGAAAAATATTTTCATAGAATTTTAACTTTAATCAAAATTATCAGTCAAAATTCAATTTTTATAGAAATTTTCAAAATGTGTTTTTAATACATAAGCTGTGTTTTATTTTAGTATTATACAGTGCAGTGCAATGAAATGAAATTTATATGAAAATGACATCTATCCAGGACGAAGACGTTTTGGATAAATTACCAGTGCAGGCTTATGTAGAACATCTGTCGTCAGGGTTGCCATGATTTGTTTTTCACAAATAAGTGTGGCCACTCGCAGAAACGCTCTATTGTGAATGGTAAAATAAAATTAAAACCAATTATTTATAAAATTGCGTGCACAAATCTTAAGTTTTATTTTACTGCTATGCCCACACATATTTTGCTAATTTTAGTTACAAATTTTACAAATATTTGAAATTTTTTCCTCGTATTGCATTGACAGGTTCGCAAATGGCGTTTCCAATTCATGGCAACCAAACAGACTTGCTCGGGAAACTTTTTTGCATTTTATTTTTGCCCTTCACGGTTTATCTATCCAGTATTAAAATAAAACAAAGCAATAGTAAAGCACGCCTAGTGGTTTGCGCAGCTTATTGTAGGCCTTTATTGTATGGCAATGTTTCCATTAAGTGGGATATTCGGATGCGAAAACCCCACTTAAGTGTGGGGTTTACTGAACTTGTTTACTTAGGGGAAGCAAATTGTTCCTTATGATTTGATCTTATCGTAATTTAAAGTTGAAAGATAATCTCGTCGAAATATAATTCCAAAATTATTTTTTGTTAAAATTTAATTTTCTTAAGAAGTTTGTTGAAATTTCTTAAAATTTACTTTCTCTCAGAAATAAAAAAACCTGCCCCTATTTATCTCTAAAATAGCACGCCCATGAACTAGTGCCAATATATCAGACAATGTATGTGTGTATATTTGTATATCCAGACGCTGCAATGTTAACAGGCGGAAAAATTGAGAAACGACAAAAAATTTACAAACAAGCGAAAAGTAAACTTAATGAAAAGGCGATAATAACTTTTGTGTTGTTGGTAGTATGAAACACATGCTGAGTATACGATATGACATCATGTACTCGAACCTCGTGCATAAGTTGACTTTTTTCAATTATGTGCTAAGAGGTTTGCACTTTTGTAGTTTTTCGTTTAACTCTTAACGGAAAATATTATATGTCAGCTTTTAAAAACTCAACTTTGTAGAATGTTTTGCATTGCCATGGTTGTAAAACTAATTGCATTTTAGACTTAAGACTTGCACACGTATAACCTAAAAAATTTGCAGGATGCTTCAATGGCAATACGGAAAGGAAAATTGCTTCAATACACATAAAGACAGCATTTGTTAACATTTTATTTCTATTTAAAATTGAAAATGTTGACAACGTTGGAATTCTATAGGAATTTTGTCGTACTTTTTTTAAAGAAAAAAGCTTCCAGCGGTTCAAGACAAGATCCAAGATCGGGTTATGATCTGATTTGAATCATACTTAGCACAATTGTTGAAAGTGATAGCAAAACACCACGTGCAAAGTTACAGCCAAAAAGGATAAAAATTACGCCCTCTAGTGGCTCAAGAAGTCAAAACCCCAGATCGGTGTATATGGCAGCTATATCAGGTTATGAATCGATTTTGACAATAATTGTTAGAAGTGATACCAAACCAACACGTTCAAAATTTCAGTCAAATCGGATGAGAAATGCGCCCTCTAGAGGCTCAAGAATTTAAGACCCAAGATGGGTTTATATGGCAGCTATATCAAAACATGGACCGATTTGGCCCATTTACAATCCCAACCGACCTACATTAATAAAAAGTATTTGTGCAAAATTTCAAGCGTCTAGCTTTACTCCTTCGACAGTTAGCGTGCTTTCGACAGACAGATGGACGGACACGGCTAGATCGACTTAAAATGACATGACGATCAAGAATATATATACTTTATAGGGTCTTATACGCATATTTCGAGGTGTGACAAACAGTATACCCCCATCCTATGGTGGAGGCTATAAAAATGGTGTCGATGAAAATTCGAACACATTCCCTAGAAGTATTGGGTTGCCCAAAAAGTAATTGCGGATTTTTCATATATTCGGCGTTAAAAAATTTTTTTACAGCTTGTGACTCTGTAATTGCATTCTTTCTTCTGTCAGTTATCAGCTGTAACTTTTAGCTTGCTTTAGAAAAAAAGTGTAAAAAAAGTATATTTGATTAAAGTTCATTCTAAGTTTTATTAAAAATGCATTTACTTTCTTTTAAAAAATCCGCAATTACTTTTTGGGCAACCCAATAGTATTGAGTTCTATGAGTAAAATAGTAGCGACATGTCGCTGCGCCAATACAAATTTCGCTTCAATTAATTGCCAATGTAATTAAATACTCACAAACACAATCACCAATCAACTCCCTTTCAATGATGTTGTCTGACATTTGTTTGTGTTCTGGGAAAGAATAAAGTCTATCGGATTTCCCAATAATTTAATAGGCATTTTCGATGCTAGTGAAGTCAGTACTAGTCGCAAGGAACCCGGGCGAAATGGATCGGAGATTTTTTGAGTTATTATACCCACCACCGATAGATGGCGGTATATTCATTTTGTCATTCCGTTTGCAACACATCGAAATATCCATTCATCGTAAAAATCTAAGACCATCTAGCCATGTCCGTCCGTGTGCCTGTTGAAATCACGCTACAGTCTTTAAAAATGAAGATATCGAGCTGAAACTTTGCACAGGTTAAGTTCGAAGATGTCAGGTTTAGTTCGAAGATGTCAGGTTCAGTTCGAAGATGTCAGGTTCAGTTCGATGATGGGCTATATCGTACTATATCTTTATTTAGCCCCATATAGACCGATCCGCCGATTTAATGTTTTAAGCCCATAAAAGCCATATTTATTATCCGATTTAGCTGACATTTGGGATAGTGAGTTGTCGTCTTAGGCCACTCGACATCCTGATTCAATTTGGCCCCGATTGGTCCTGATTTGGATATAGCTGTCATATAGACCGATCTCTCGATTTAAGGCCTTGGGCCCATAAAGGACGCATTTATTTTCCGAATTCGCCGAAATTTGAGACAGCGGGTTGTGAAAGATCCCTCAACATCCTTCTTCAATTTGGCCCAGATCGGTCCAGATTTGGATGTAGCTGCCATATAGACTGACCTCTCGATTTAAAGTTTTGGGCCCATAAAAAGCACATTTATTTTCCGATATCGTCGAAATTTGGGACAGCGGGTTGTGTTAAGCCCCTCGACATCCTTCTTCAATTTGGATCAGATCGGTTCACATTTGGATATAGAACGATCTCTCGATTTAAGGTTTTGGACCCATACAAGGCGCATTTATTGTCCTATGTCGCCGATATTTGGAATAGTGAGTTGTGTTAGGCCCTTCGACATCACTCTTCAATTTGACCTAGATCGGTTCAGATTTGGATATAGCTACCATATAGACCGATCTCTCGATTTAAAGTCTTGGCCTCATAAAAGGCGCATTTTTAACCCGATTTCGCTGAAATTTGATACAGTGTCTTATGTTAGGCTTTTCGACATCCATGTCGTTTATGGTATAGATCGGTTTAGATATAACTACATGTACTTATTAGACCACTCAATGTCCGTGCCGAATTTGGTCCAAATCGGATTATATTGGAATATGTAGCAGCTAGGGGACATAAATTATGAATTTTTCACCAGATTATGATGAAAAGTGGTTAACATATATACCCGAGGTGGTGGATATCCAAAGCTCGGCCTGGCCGAACTTGACTTTTTTTTAAATTTTGAGTTTCAACGTCTTTACCTTTCGTTTGTCTATGGTATATTTAACACTAGAATTTAGTTCTCAATGGCTTACTATATCATTTATTATAATATTTGACAAATTGTCATTGTTATACATCACACTCCTATGGCAATTATTTCCTGTCTCATAACTCGCTTTCTATCGTCTTAAGATTTCTATTATGTCATTTCCTTAGTAAATGATCTTTAAAAAAATATATCCCAGAAAACAAGTTACTCACTTGGGTCGATGGGTAATTGGCGGTATTATGCACTCCCATAATAATTATTATTCATTCACATATATTTCGTACTATTTTATGTTGACCAAGAGAATTGTTCTTATATTGAGTATTTTTTTATCAAAGATCCTCGACAATTTCCTTTACTTTCATCCTAAACCGGCAACAAAAATATTTTTCCCACAAATATTAGAAATATTCAATTGCCACCTTGACTAAAATTTCCAAATTTCTACGAATTTACAAACTAGAATCTTCCATTTGTTGTTCAATTTGAATAAACAGAAAAAAAAGTTTCCAGAATATTTAATTCAATTTGCAAATTCAATGAAAGTCATTGATGAAAACAATCTCACACATGGTCAAATATACCGCCGGTGTGTGTATTTATTGTTGGTTTTGTTGTTGTTTGGAGTAAGTCATAATTGCTATTTTAACCTTAATTTGAATTCCAATAAATTGACATAGACAGACGAATTACTTTAACGAAAACAACAAATCACACATGCTCCGTCGGTCAACATACGGCCACTTGGCGGCTACGTTACGTTCATTCAGTCATCATTTGGTTGTCCTATCGCATAAATATTTTGTCGATTCTGTATAATTTCCACTTGACGAATTTGAATGAAAATAATAATGGCTTTTTAAATGTATGTATGTGTGTGTGTGTGTGTGTGTGTGTGCATGGCTCACTCTCATCATGTACTAAGAGTTTAGTTGGGGTTCTCTTTTGTTGTACATTTATGTGATATTTTGACGGTTCAGGTTGACATGTATTTGACATTTGCTTGTTAATTGATTTTGTAAACCTTGATTTCACTAAATTGATAACGAAAATATCAGTTATCGGGAGAGTTTGGGAAAATGTGGCCACTGCATTTGTGTGCGTGTGTGTGTGTGTGTACATTAATTTTGATTGATTTCTTACACTCTGCTCTCACACTGTATGGCAGCAAATGATGTCATGTTCATTAACACAAATGTGCATATTTTTCATGGGCACAGACAGTGTTGGATATTGACAGCTACCGGAAGATTGTTCTAATTTATGTTCTCAAAGTCGTTTCTTTGTAAAGGATATTCAAAGGTCTGCGAATTGAAACGAATATCTGTATATTTTTTTAACAATGATGTCATTATTGATAATTGGGCACGAATACCTTGTGGTTTTCAAACGCTTTTTTGAGTTTTTTTTTAAGTTTGACACCGGTTTCACTAAACTTAATGTAAATTTGACATAGGTTTATTTGACAGATTTATTTTATAGGACTGTCAAATAACCCAGTTTTAAGGCTTAATAAGTTTTGTGATTCAGGCCGTGATTTTTTTTATTTAAATGCATTTTTGCTTTAATTTCATAACACAAACTAATTGTTGTTAATTTTTTTTTTTATATATTTTCAGAAGTAAGTTTTTGTGATTAATCGGTTATTGGTGAGTTGTTTTGAATATGAGAAAATAAATAAATTAAGAAACCTAAACACTGTCTAAAAGAGAGTTGGAAAACCTTCTCCCAACACAGATAAAAATAATTTTGAAAAACAAAAACTTTGGTCGAAAGAAACTACTAGGAAAGTTGTTAATTTTTCTGCAATAATTTATTTTGAAACTCAACGACCCAAAGTACAAATTTGTTCTTGAAAGGCACTCTTTACAAGCCAACTTATAACAACAGCAACAATATATTTGTAAGCAAGGCAAAATACCATCTAACCAGCCACCGATTTGCTCGCGCTGCTTTGTCTCGTTCGTTTTACTGCTGCTCTCGTGTTTTCCTCTGTCACTCTCTACCATTACCCTTAAAAACAAATTTCAATAATTTTGGTGCCTAAGAATATTGAACTTATGATCTCATGTTTGGTAGTCTTACACGCAAGTCATGAATGGCATGGGTTTGCAAGTCATGAATGGCTGGGAGTTTAGTGCTCTACTTGGTAATACGCCTATACAACTACCTAAACTAAAGAATTTGTTGAAAATCAACAATATTTCAATAATTTTGTCTGTCAAGTCTCTTGTAGAGACTTACTTACGTACTTCAACAAATAATGTCTTCGATTCAATGCTAAAATTCGTTGAGAATTTAAAGTTCCACATAGAGATTTGGTAGTTGGTTTTTTCTAAGAGTTATTTTTTTTTTGTGAAGGCTGCTACGCTATTTATAAGGCGTAGTATCTCACAAATGTCGCCAGCATTAAGAGGAGGAGATAAACACCACTACAAATGCGATCCATGGTCGAGGGTATATAAGATACGGTCCGGTCGAACTTAGCACGCTCTTACAGCGGGATCACTCTGCCCATTTTCCAGACATCGCGAACTATACGAGAGTTCAAAGACAGGTTGAGGACAGTAGTAAGGTACTCAACTCCAGGCAAATCCAGATTCTTCAGCATCACCGTGGGGCCACGACCGAATCTCTACGGTCGAGGCCCCACGCCTTTGGCGCAACGGATGACACTCGTAACTTCGCCTGCGGTGAATTGTGATGGCTGTCCATCAGCTCGGAGACCACGAATACGTCGAATGGCTCTCCTCCTTGCCCTATCACTCTCGGGATGCACAATAAATTGACGATTGAACAATCTGGCGCATCTCAGTTATTTCGCCAAAAGTGACTGAGGTCCTGTCATCCCGTCTACAGGGGTTTGAGAGTGACTTAACAGTAGACCACAGCTTGCCTAAACCGGCGCCTAAGTTACGTTGCTCCAAGTGTTCCAGCCACAAATTCCGCTTATGTTCGTTGGCTTGACCATGTTTACTTCCAGATTCAGCTCGCTTATTCTGGGGTTTGTGGGGTCCATACAACGAATCCCATCACGTTCGTCTGCGAGTACCACTGCCTGCGCCGGGAAATTGGGCCGCACTTGGGTATTCGACCGGCTGGTATAAAGCAAGCGGTTGCTGCGTTAATGACGTCTCGGAATTTCCTCTCGGCAACTAGCGCATACAAGGGGGGCGGCAGTTTACTGAAGCGGCGATTGGTGTACTCTCTGAAGCCAGCCCAATCGGCCTTTTTCTGATTGATAAACGTCCGGCGCTCAGAGGTTATGAAGTCGGGTGATCGGTCGATGGTGAGAATTATGGGGAGGTGGTCTAACCCCGAAGAGATGGCGGCTTGCCAGGATACGTCACTCAGGAGATCAGGGGATGCAATAGAGATATCTGGCGAGCTGCTGCGCCTCCTCGTAATCCTAGTGTGGGCATTCTCATTCACCTTGCAAACGTGGAGCTTTCAATCTGCTCTGCCAAAGCTTAAAGTCCCCTAGAACCAAACGGTTATGGCCACATAGTAACCCAATTATATCGGGGTTGTAAGCTTGGTCATTAATTGGGCCATAGCTGCCAACCGGCGGTATGTACACGTTGTATAGCTCTATCTCGGCAGTACCAGACTTAAGTGCTATTCCCATGCACTCCATGTAGGGGTCACTAGCGCCAGACTCAGGCAAGATGGGTCTATATTGCACGGAATGGTATATCACGAAGGCCAATCACCCACCTCCATTCCTTGAGCGATCTTTACGTAGCATTGTATCCGTGACAACTGTGCAAGCTACAGGTGTTGGTCAGCTTGGTTGGTCTGCTGGATCGTTGCGACCAATATGTTCTTCCGATTCAGCAAAACCACTATCTCGTCGATCTTGCCGCGGAGACCGTTGTAATTCAATTGCTAAAAGGATACACTTCCCGGCACTGGCCTGGCAATATTGGGGCTGGGCCGCATCGGAGAGATCGGGGGGATCACATAGTCCGATGACGAGGTCTGTCTATGTTCGCACAGTATCTTGCAACATATTCAGTGTGACGTAAGGACTGAGCAAGATCGCAAAAATATACCCACTCCATGCACCGGTTACACCTCACCGACACCGACCGATGATGCAGGCGGTTCTGACAAACTGAACAAAACCAGGGTCCGAGATTCTTTTCAATCCCGGCACGGACCAGAAGCATGCGGAGAAGGCACTCCGGGATATGCCTCTCCCACGATGAAAAAATTACCAACATGTACACTGAGGCGGCAGCCCAAATTGTAAATGCAAATTTTGCCCACTAAGGAACAGGGGCAAACTTCTCACACATCAATGGGTGCAATCCAATTCAAGTTTTCAGCCCAATAATAAGGGGCCTCCTTTTTATAGCCAAGTCCGAACGGCGTGACGCGACACCTCTTTGGAGAGAAGTTTTACATGGCATAGTACCTCACAAATGTTGCCATCATTAGGAGGGGAAAACCACCGCTGAAATTTTTTTCCTGATGGTCACGCCAGGATTCGAACCCAGGCGTTCAGCGTCATAGGCGGACATGCTAACCTCTGCGCTACGGTGGTGCAGGTGGCAGCAGCCCTTGCCGATTAATTTGGTAATAAAGGTTTTCGAAATATTTTATTTACCCTACGGGAAACGTGTAGTCAATTGCCCCAAATATACCGGTCCTATATTACGGGAAATGTATAGTCATTTGCCCCAAATATACCGGTCCTATTAGTTACCTGCTACAGAACATATCCTACAGGCAATGAAAATTTTCAATTGCCATAACTAATAATTCTTAATTATTTTTTAAAAAGTCTCTTAATTATCGTTAAAAATTGCTTATCCGTTAAATATATTTGCTAACTAATGTTTTCTCCCTTAAAAATACTTGCAAAGTATACTCATCCTTTTCGAACTGTCCCAGGACCTATCCTACGGTGCTAGAAAGGTGACAATTCGTCATCCCGAGCGACAAACCATTTCCCGCAGGGTATATAATTAAGATTTGCCTCTCACATTTGCACTGTTAAATTTATCGTCACTTTCTTTCTCTCTCTCTCTCTCTCTCTCTCTGATGGCAAAAATTAAATGCGAAAGACCTTCAGGAAAAAAATTTGAAAATTCTTGAGAGAAACCAAAATTGAGAGAGACTGAGAGAGATTAAGAGAGACTTACTCTTATACTTGAACCTGTTAACATTCCCATATGAGAATTGCCAACCAAAGGAAATTTTGAACATGATAGTTGCCATCTTTGTTCAAAGACGTGAAGGCAACAAAATTTACAACTTAAAAAGAAATTAATTTTTAAATCGTTATTCATAGACTATAGAAAAAAATACTCACCAAACTATTGAGTAACAAAAATTTATTTAATCTATTTGTAATTCAGTTAATATCTCCCATTAAATATTCTGATATAACAAAATTGTTTTAATTTCAAAATAAAAATTAATCTTTGTGTGCCAGTTTAAAATTAAAAACAAAAATTGTCTTCCCTTAATGTGACCATAAATTTCTATTTGTTATTATTTTCTTATGTACAATCCCTGCTATAAATTTTCCTAAAAACTATAAAAAAAACTGTTGAGCATTTTGAATCCATTAAAAAAGACTCAGTTATGGTGAATTATAGCGTATATATATTTGGGGAGGGCTAGGGACTAGGCGACAGGCCACCCGGAACAATGAAAAGCATGAACTTTTGTATTTTGTGTGTGTGTTTTTTTTTTTTTTTTTAACACAACAAAACGAATCTGGATGAATTTTCTCACAGAAAATGCTTCGTAGTTCTGCTGATGTTGCTGAATGTGGCCATATAATAATTGTGATTGGACATAAAGCGGTAATGAGCAAAAAATTAAAATCCCCAACAATAAATTATGACAATGACCAAACAACACCACATCCATCGCCAACAGAGGAACCAAAACAATAACAACAAAAATTGGTTTACAACATCTGGCAAACTAAAAATAGATTTTTCTGTTTAATTTCATAGAGCTTTTTTTTGAAAAATTCAAATAAAAAAATGAATTAATGAGGATTTTAAAGGAAAGTGTTGTAAAGATTTCAATAGAAAAGGTTGTGCATGAAATAAAAATGTATTTTAAACATTACGTAAAAAATTAGAGTTTCTCTAAAGACAACTTGCATGTACATGCACTAAAGACAATAAAAAAAACCAGTCCACCCAAGCACGCTCCGCTGTTGCCTGTGGACGCAAAGATACTTGGCTTTTTATGGCCAATGTCAGTTCGTACTCTACTCCCCATAACTCTACCCAGATTGGCGACCCTCGATACAAATGCAAATTTGCCCATGGACATTCCATTAAGGAACTGGGACAAACTTCTCACAAATCAATGAGTGCTGTCCGATTCAATTTTAAGCTCAATGATAAGGGACCTCCTTTTTATACTCGAGTCCGAACGGAGTAGCGCAGAGCGAAATCTCTTTGGGAAGAAGTTTTTACATGGCAAAGTACCTCACAAGTGTCGCCAACATTAGGAGGGGATAACCACCGCTAAAAAAATTTTCTGATGTTCCTGCCAGGATTCGAACCCAGGCGTTCAGCGTCATAGGTGGACATTTTAACCTCAGCGCTACGGTGACCCTCGATATACTTGGGTCAAAATTTGAATATCAAATTCGTACACCACTCTCAAATATCTTCAATTTGTACCCTATATTGTTATAATTAGGTTGCACTTCCCTTTAGCTCTTTCGGGGTTAGCCCTTTTGTAATTTGAATTTTTATTTTCAAGTCTGGTTCGTACCATACTTCAAAAATCCTCGCAATTGAGTGCTACCTTATCATGATCGTTGGTCTTAGAGGCTGGGATAACCTTCAGGCACTTGAGACGTCATTTGTCCATGTCAGATTCGCTACACCTTCCATTTGAGACACCATATTGCTTTGATCGCGTCTTTCGCCGCATAACCCCTAACAACCCCAAAAGCGGACATGTATAGCGGACATACATATCCCGTTTTTCTATCACAAAATCATCCAGGACCGGTCCATCACATAGGCCCGGTTCTAAACTGGTGAATTTACCGTGTTTTTGTGACCAATGACTGGTCCCCGGACTGTCCATATGACCAGCGATTTTAACATGGACATGTATCTGGAAGCTGTCAATAATTTTGGACTGGTCCCTTAACTGGTTTAAAATATTAGTCATTTCTCCAGTTCAAAAAAAAAAATCGGTCATTTGACTGGTTTGAACGAATGCGTACCTAAGAAAAAAACGAACTGTCCCCAACATAGATACATTTAAGGCGGTGTATTCACCGGTTTATTCTGTGAATAGAGAAAACGCAAAAGTAGCCAAGTAATGGACTAAAATGGCTGGTGATATGACCGATAATTTGTGTTAATAGACACATTTAAGCGGGTGTATTCACCTGTTTAATCTGTGAAAAGAAAAATAAGCCAAAGCAGCAACGCAATGAAATAGTGTGACTGGTGATATGACTGGTAATTTGTGTTAATAGGGGTTAATTTACCCCAAACTTCCTGCAGGGATTCTTTACAGCGAACATTTCAATAAAATATATTACGTCGTTTTTGAGTCTATATGGATATATAGGGTGATTTTTTTGAGGTTAGGATTTTCATGCATTAGTATTTGACAGATCACGTGGGATTTCAGACATGGTGTCAAAGAGAAAGATGCTCAGTATGCTTTGACATTTCATCATGAATAGACTTACTAACGAGCAACGCTTGCAAATCATTGAATTTTATTACCAAAATCAGTGTTCGGTTCGAAATGTGTTCATTCACCGTAACGTTGCGTCCAACAGCATCTTTGAAAAAATACGGTCCAATGATTCCACCAGCGTACAAACCACACCAAACAGTGCATTTTTCGGGATGCATGGGCAGTTCTTGAACGGCTTCTGGTTGCTCTTCACTCCAAATGCGGCAATTTTGCTTATTTACGTAGCCATTCAACCAGAAATGAGCCTCATCGCTGAACGGTGAATGAACACATTTCGAACCGAACACTGATTTTGGTAATAAAATTCAATGATTTGCAAGCGTTGCTCGTTAGTAAGTCTATTCATGATGAAATGTCAAAGCATACTGAGCATCTTTCTCTTTGACACCATGTCTGAAATCCCACGTGATCTGTCAAATACTAATGCATGAAAATCCTAACCTCAAAAAAATCACCCTTTACAAACAAACATAAATTAATTTTTTTATATTATGCAGATTGAGCCCATCATATCATGCAAAATACGGCATCCTCTTCTTTATGCCTTTTTACTGTCCACCAACTATAACGTTCACCGAATACATAGTATAGCCTTACAGTTACTTTGACGGAGCAGAATCGTTCATAACTAGCGATACTTTTAATTTTCACTTCTATGTTGAAATACAATAAGTGACACTCACTCGCCCACCTATTGCAAACGACCTGTACTACGGTAATAAAATGTTGTTTCTTATAAGGCTGGCCGCAAAACACACAGAAACAACAACAAAAATACAAATGCCTCGAACGCCAAAGCTCACCTACATGCCAAGTAGGGCGACGCACATCGCACCCCTACAACACCCTCACCCAAATAGTAAAACTCTTTCTCTCGCACCATTTGTTCCTCTTTCTCTCGCACCATTTGTTTCGCTTACTCTCACCACTAATACTCCCTATGGCATTGCATTCACACCCATAACGAATTCTTTCGAAAAAAACCAACATCAATTTGCTGTGTTTAAGCTTCTTCTTCTTTTATTGAAAATTAATTCTTTTTTTTCGAAAAGTCGCTTCTGTGGATAATATTTTATAACCTGTACTGCAGTTATAAAATTTTGTTCTTATTAGGCAAAACATATAGAAACAACAACAAAACAAAAAACATGCCAAGTAGGGCCACGCACATCACACCCCCACCCAAATAGTGAAACTCTCTCGCACCATTTGTTTCTCTTACTCTCACCACTAATACTCCCATTTATGGCTTTGCATTCACACCCATATCGAATGCTTTCGAAAAAAAACCAACAACAATTTGCTGTGTTTAAGCTTCTTCTTCTTTTATTGAAAATTAATTCCTCTTTTTCGTGGCTTTTTTTTCGAAAAATTGCTTTTCATATATATCTGTCGCTTCTTTGGAAACAACATTTTATAACCTGTACTGCAGTTATAAAATGTTGTTTCTCATTTGGCTGGCCGCAAAACATACAGAAACAACAACAACAACAAAAATTCAAATGCCTCGAACGTCAAAGCTCACCTACATTCTACATGTGCGTTGCCCTACTCACATCACACTCCCGCAACACGCTCACCCAAATAGTGAAACTCTTTCTCTCGCACCATTTCTTTCTCTTACTCTCACCACTAATACCCATACCGAATGCTTTCGAAAAAAAAACCAACAACAATTTGCTGTGTTTAAACTTCTTCTTCTTTTATTGAAAATAAATTCCTCTTTTTCGTAATTCAAATGACTCGAACGCCAAAGCTCACTTGCCAAGTAGGGCCACACACATCACACCCCCACAACATCCTCACCCAAATAGTGAAACTCTTTCTCTCGCACCATTTGTTTCTCTTACTCTCACCACTAATACTCCCACCTATGGCTTTGCATTCACACCTAAAACGAATGCTTTCGAAAAAAACAACAACAATTTGCTGTGTCTAAGCTTCTTCTTCTTTTATTGAGTATTAATTCCTCTTTTTCGTGGCTTTTTTTTCGAAAAATTGCTTTTCATATATATTCGTCGCTTTTCTGGAAAAATATCTTTTGTTTGATGCCAATTACAGTAAAATCCATTCACCCTTCTAACTATAATATGAACCTCAATATCTCCTTTATGAAACCCTTGGCCGTTTAATAATATTTATTACACAAAATTTCCATGAATTTTTTAAAGATACAATTTCTCATTTCCAAGTTTTTTGCCTGTTAGGGCGAAGGTCATTAAATTTTAAAATTTTTGTTTGTTTTCTCTTTCGAGACGAGCTTAATGATTGGAGATTTTCTCTTAAACTAACTTTTAGCAAAAAATACCCAAATTCAAAAGGTATCAAGAATCAAGGAAATTTCCTTTTAAGTCAAATTTTCTAAAAATTTTTCTCTAACGGAAAAATTTCTGGGAAAATTTCCCTAAAAAACTAAATTCCCGTAAAATTTTTGCTAAAGACAAAATTTCTATGACATTTTTTCTATTTGATTGCCCTAGTATTTCACATACCACAACTTTCCTCATGCAATTAATCATCACCTTGAGTTCCACATGAAATTAAACAAAAACACCTTAATGCCCTAATTGGAAATATGTTTTCGCTGTTCAAATAAAATTTTTGCAAATATCTTTATGACTAATTATTGCTAAAAATGAAACACTTGTGTTTTTTTGGAGAACAAAAAAGGGTTAAAAATGTGAGACAATTTGTTTTTAATTAATATTTCTGAATAATAAAAAACTGTTATCGTTAAAACTCCTAAGAAATGGCAGACCAACTCTAAGAAATAACAAAAATAAATAATGAAATCATAATCTCAATTTAAACTATAACGCCATGTGATGACTCCACTGTGTGTTTTTTATTCGTCTGTCCTTCTGTTTGTTTCTTTGGTTTTCGTCATCCACTTTCAATTTAGTCTCCATTAAACGAGGTAGAGATAAACTGTATAGAATTTTATCTTTTGTTTAAAAAAGGAATATATGTATATCTATTCGAGCAATTGCTTCAATAGAAGAACCACTTTTGCTTATGCTTTTATTATTATTTCTTTTTGCCCCACATTCATATTTGTAATCACTTTCATTTTCCTTAAGACTGTCGATGGTGTAGGTCTGTGTAATAGTTTTTTATTTCAATGAAATTTATTAACACAACATTCTAAGTTTCTTATAAATTTCAAATTGTTGGCTCTGGCGGACTGTGAAAGTGGTATGTAGATGTATTTAAAATGCATTTTTAAGGAAATGTACTATTCTTTGTTTTTATTTGTTGTTGTAGCCACATTTTAATGTGGAGGTGGCGATCCTCGTCAAGCTCCTGTAGGTGAGCATGCTCGTTCCGGTCCAAAGGACCCATCGCCGCGGTTTTGTTTGTTATACTTTTTTATATTAATATTATTTTGTACTTCTATTTTTTTATACTTGTATTATTTTTATAATTTTTTTACTTTTATTATTTTTTACATTTTGGTTTTTTATTTTTTTATTTATATTTTTATTGTTTTAAGTTTTATTTAATTTATTTTTGTTATTTTTTTTTCTTTTTTGTTTTTTATTTTTATGAATTTCTATTTATTTTTTTATTTTATTTATTTATTTTTTGTTTTTTATTTTTATGAATTTCTATTTTTTTTTATTTTATTTATTTATTTTTTTTATTTTATTTATTTATTTTTTTATTTTATTTATTTTTTTATTTTATTTATTTTTTTATTTTATTTATTTTTTATTTTATTTATTTTTTTATTTTATTTTTTTTAATTTATTTTTTTTTATTTTATTTTTTTTTTATTTTATTTTTTTTATTTTATTTTATTTTTTTTATTTTATTTTTTTTTATTTTATTTTTTTTATATTTTTTTTATTTTATTTTTTTTTTTTTTATTTTATTTTTTTTTTATTTTAATTTTTTTTATTTTATTTTTTTATTTTATTTTTTTTTTATTTTTTTTTTATTTTTTTTTTATTTTATTTTATTTTTTTTTTATTTTATTTTTTTTTATTTTATTTTTTTTTTTATTTTTTTTTTTTTATTTTATTTTTTTTTTATTTTATTTTTTTTTATTTTATTATTTTTTTTTATTTTATTTTTTTATTTTATTAGGATTAGGAGGGGGTAACCACCGCTGAAAAATTTGTTCTGATAATCTAGCCGGGATTCGAACCCAGCCGTTCAGCGTCAAAAGCGGACATGCTACATTATTCTTATTTTATACCCTCCACCATAGGATTTTCGTCATTATGTTCGTAACTACTCGAAATATTCGTCTGAGACCCCATAAAGCGATCCATGGTGGTGGATTCCCAAAATTTGGCCCGGCCGAACTTAGCACGCTTTAACTTGTTATATAAAAGATGGTCCGATATAACACAATATCGAGATGTGAGTGTTGTTTATGCCATTTATACATTCGAAAAAAAAAACCATAGGTACCTCATCTCGCGTACATTGGGGTTAAGAGTGCATCCTGCTCTTTGTAGTCTATCGTAAGTCTGCAATTTTTTTTATTCTTGCGAGTTAAGTGTGCTCCTTCCCCAAACACTTTTCCATACATTGCGATAGGAGGGAGGGGCTTTTGAGATGTCTCGCCAACTGATAGACTGAAGGCAATAGTCAATTGGAAATGACAATATCTTTAAGATAAAATCACTTCAACTTGACATGCTTACAAATTTATAGCGTCTTCATGACGACTGGGCGGAAGATTTATTTTTTCCTTTCCACATCAAGTAAGAAAAAAACACAAAATTTTTGTGCAATTTTCTTTTATAATATAAGAAACGACAAGATGTAACATATCAGCGGCACATCATTTGTGAAAACTCTGCAAAAAAAAAGAAAACACCAAGCCAGACGCCTACCAGTAAGCGACCGACCACCACAAATAAAAAGCAGCAACAAAAAATCTTTGAATGAATGTGATTGGAATGAACCGATGGATAACTGACTAAATGAATGAATGAGTGAATACGTCATTTCCGTTTTGCACCCAAACATCCGTTGACGCTGTTTATTGTGGCATTTTTTTTCTTCATTTTGTTTGCTTTTAAAACTTGTGTGTGCAATGCAAAATTAGAAGAAAATTTCGTCATTTCTTTTTTAACCTGAGAAACTCATTTTATTTTTTTTTTTGCAAATATTTTTAGAAAATTCACATTGGATTTTAGAAAAATTTGTTGCCTTCTCGTGACAACTTAATTACGATATCTTACTGCATTGAATAAAATATTCATAGAAACACGTCTTATCATTCATTGCCCATAGATCGTGCAATAATAATGATGAAACAATTTAAGCACGTGATTAACTGTAGAAATTCTCCTTCGTTATTACATAAATACTATAATTAATTACTTGCAATAACTCAATGTAATTTATTTAAATTTTTATTATTGTTGGAATTTCTTTATGTATTTTTTTATCCAGCTGAAACCAATAGGCTTTGATTTTTCTTCTATTTAGAATAGAAAACAAAAGTTTTTAAAATTTTTAGGCGAAATATGGTGTGCGGTAAATGCATTGGTTAGACTACGGAAATCGCTTAGCGGTCTGATCAGAAGCTTTGGTCAGCTTCGAAATCGCCTGCCCATTGCATGTAAAGCACACCACATTTTGCCTAATAAAAAGTTTAGGCAAAATGTGGTGTGCTATAAAAAAGGTTCTTATTTTCCTTTCTACTAGCCTACTCAAGCACTCTACGCTGTGCCTGTTACAATACACAGAATAAAAATTTACTTACGTTTATAATCTAAACTTCTAGGTCTCATGGGTGCATCTTGACTTCAAATATACCCCACATTGTTGGCATACACAACTTGCCAAAACCTTTCGATTGAATACAGTGCATATTTCAAAAATTTAAGATTTTGCAGCCGCACAGCCACTTACCCCAAAATGTTCATCCTACTGCCAAAAACCCTTGATTTGAATATCATATTGCCATAAGTGGGCTACATGACAACTTGGATATAAAGCGGACTCTCAGCCACTTGTTATATGTTTGAATGTTGCGTTCGTACTCTACTCCTAAAGTCCTTTCATTTCGACCCAGATTTATTTAAATGGCAACATATCCTTTCCAGCAGTGGCCCTTGAGATTGTTGGCCCAAAATTTCGATGTGAAATTCCTGCTCTATTCTCAAATACCCTGAATTTGAGTCCCATGTTGTCATAGTAAGGCTACATGTCCGTTGATGCTTTTTGGGATAAAACTCTAAAAGTTGAATCCATATTTCAAAGTTAAGTTCGTACTTTACTTGTAAAACCCCAAAACTTGACCCCTCCCCCCACTTGACGCCACATTTTATGTCAGATTCGTTCTGCCTTCCATTCGAGAACCCATATTACAAGAACGCGCTTCATGCCGCTTTGGCTTGTTCAGTGGCAGGGCAACCCACCACACAACCCCCTTCTGATATTGAAATAAAAAGTGCACTATGTTCATCACAAGGTGATTATTTCAAACTATCTGAATATTGCAAGTAAATCTAAGAAAGCATACAAAAAGATATTGATTTTTTACCTTAAAACATATGGGAGCCATCAAATAATGTAAGCAACAATACTGCACACTTTTTCTTTACTTGTTTTAACTCTCCGCCAACTATTTCATTCATTAAGAGCATAGTGTGGCCACACAATTAGTTACTTTGCCTCCTTTTAATGTTTAAGTAAGTGCGTTGCCAAAGTTGTATTTGACAGTTGCCAACGTATTTAACAGCAAACGTCATTTCCAATAGCCGCAGCTTAATATACTGCCTAACCTTCATGCCTAAGAACAACAAGTAGAGCCACACGCATCATACCACCACACACCCGCACCTCTATAGTAGTTTCTTTTAGCATACTCTTTCTCTCGCACATACCAGTCACCTCTCGCACTCTCACCACTAATACTCCTACCAAGGCATGGCTATACATACAAAAAAACGGATGCTTAAGTAAAAACCAACAACAATTGGCTGTTTCTTTTTCTTCTTCCTTTATTGAAAATTAATTCCTCATTTTAATGGATTTTTTTGGATAAATGTTCATATATATTCTACATGGATTAATGTTCATATATATTCTGCACATCTCTGGAAAAATATCTTTCGATTGATGCCAATTTCATTAAAATCCAGTCAGCCGTTTGGCCGTAATATGTACCACAAACTCGCCTTTATAAAACCCACCTACTTCATATGACCTGTAGTTATCAAATTGTTTGTTTTGTTGTGCAGCTTCGCAAAACATATATGCAAACAACAATAAAAATGGAAATGACTTGCACGCCAAGGCCGAGATACTCTTTCTCTCGCACCATTTGTTTCTCTTGCTCTCACCACTAATACTCCCGCCTATGGCTTTGCGCATTCACACCTATTTCATACGGATTGTGGCTGGTTCGTCACCTTTTGATGTTGTTGTGACGCCATTCCCAGTCCATCGCACTTCCTGTAAGGCGGTAATATCTGCCTTGTACTTCTCCAATACCTCCGCCAGCGCGTATACTTCACCTTCTCCATAGAGAGTGCAGACACTCCAGGTGTAGATCAGCAAATTTTTATCCTTTTTCGTTTGCATGGGCCATCAACGTTAGGGGTCCGTTTTTTTCTATTCCTTTGTTTCTCTTTTTTGCCCATAGGTGGTAAAAAGCATAACACATCTAACGATAGCCATCGGCTCCCGCCGTATGCCGACCTTGGGGTCTACCCACTAAACATACACTTTATCTCTCATATTATATAAACCACCTCGACACCGCTCTCGCATTACTTCGAGGTGGATTCCCTTGTGGCTCTTGCGCCATACGTCTCTGTATTGCTGCGTCCGGGTGCCCTCTCCCTATAGCAGTTGACGCGTCCAAGTCTTCTTTTCGTTGACCTAAATATCTCTTCGACAAAAGTTGTCACAGCTTCCAGCTATCCCCTCTGCTGCACATCTTCGTTGTTTGGTTTTTGGCTCTTGTTTTACCGATCTACTCTTTTATTAGTAGCACCAGCAGTAACAGCGGAAGACCGTGTGCTCAGCATCATCCACCACCTCTTTTTCTTCGTAGATGCAGAAGATGAGCGTAGATGAGCTGCATTGTCCTATACTGTGTAGGTTCTTGCGGAAATATCCGTGTCCAGATGTTGCCCGCGTCACATAGGAGTTTATGTCGCGAGGATTTTTTGCCGTTTGGCCCATTGTGCGTCGCCTTTCTTTCTATCAATCCATGTCGTATATCGAGGATGAGCTTAGAGGTTCATCTGCCTCGCGTGTCAATATTTATCTTGACTGGCAAATGCTCAGCGTGTCTTGTCGAACATCTTCCAATATGGATGGATGTTGGGGGTTAAGTTTGGCGTCATATAGTTTCACCCGCTCTAGAGATTGTAAGTCTTTTGGCACTATACCGGCAATAAAGAGAACTCCAGGTTCAGATATTGTTCGGCAATATAACGTAACTCTTAGAGCGGTCGTCTTCTATATCGAAGGCAGCGCCTTAGTCCTGCATCTGATCTGTAGGGATCTACCCGAAATCACGCTTCATAAAGAAGTATACCATTGCAGTCCTCCATCATTAGGTTCTCCGATGTTCGCCATTAAGTGCCTTAATTGGGCCGTTATCTTCGCCGCTTTTGATGTACTGCGTCAATTTGGTGTCGCGTCGTACCCCTAGGCATACACGTGTCTTCTAGTTAGTTAGACGACGTCCTCGATCCTCATATCTATCTCCTCGTGAGCAGGAGTAGCTCAATCTTTTGCATTGCCAGATGTAGCCCTTGGAATTCCAACCAATGTTTAGTTCTGTTTATAACCTATTGTAGTGTTCGTTGCGCCTCGTCCGTATGTCTTGCTGGGATGACAGGGGCAATATCGTCCGCGTATTCGACCAGAAATGTTTTTACCGTCATCTCCATCCTCAGTATTCCGTCGTAGCTGACGTTCCAGAGGTCGGACCCAAGTATGGAACTTTGTGCAGCACCGGACGTAGCTTCATACCTCCTCATAAATGTGTAGAAGGGCTTCTGGTCTCTCAGATAACTTCTCATAATTCTCATCAGATACTCCGGCACATTTAAGTCTATCTTCATGGCCCGCAATACGTCCAGTCACCTGAGGCTGTTAAAGGCGTTGTTAACGTCCAGCGTTGCCAATAGGATGATGGGTCTTGCTGCGAAGATTCAGCCATTGGTCTGCTTCCACTATCTCAACTACGTCCTTTAGGTGCCCTATTGTCGGAATGGGTCTGCTGCGTGGGTTCAGCCGTTGGCCTGTTCCACAATCTCAACTACGTCCTTTAGGGCCCCTATTGCCGGAAACCATATTAGCTTCTCGAGAGTCCTTCTCCAGCGATTACCTCTGTGAGTCCAGGTTTTATTTAACGCTCCAACAGTTTGCGCTTGTGTCCATCATGCAGTGGCCTGTAAGACGATGACGACTCTGAATCACATTTCCCTTTGCTGATCAAAACCAGACTTTGTTGTTTCCATGCATCTGGGAATATTCCTTCTGACACACATCAGTTACAGACGTTTACAAGCATTTATGGTCGTTTCTCGGCGATTATCTTCATGACTTCTCCGTCGGATCCCCCTAGACATAAGTTCCAAAAATTTCCCCTTCCTTCCATGTCGCTCTTCTTTCTGTGGTATAGACGATTCTTTTCTATTCTCCCGATATCTCTCCCTTGTCCGGCATGTAGCTACTGACTGCAGGAAGCTCGGTATGCCGCACTCATTGACACTCCTCGTCGTACCTTGGGTTTCATGGGGGAGGTTTTTGTAACCAAGTACGATTTTCGCGTTATTTTCCAAGGATTGCAATTGCGCCTTTATATCATCGGGACAAGGAGCACTTTCATAACGCTATTTGGCTGAGTGTAGTATGTCATTGCTATCGGCTCAGGTTGAATAGGTAGCCCACCACAAAGGTGAGTACACTCGGAGGCCAGTCTGGCCCTTTGTGAGAAGAGAGTAGGGACCGGTTAACCAAACGCACACACATGCCCACATGCATGCCCAGAGCATCGATCCATGCCCTTCTGAAAGTCTACCCGGTGGTTCTGCGCGTCTACGCTTACATCACCGCGTCTCTTTTCGAAACCACTCCGACTTATACCTTTATCTAAGAATACATTCTAGAAAAACATCTGGAACCCAGGTCGAAGAAAACCTAAACTACTAAAATTCCCATGAACATTCTATTAAGGCACAGACGATACTTCTCTCATATCAATGAGTGCAGTCCTATTGAACTTTAAGCTCTATGATAAGGGGCCTGCTTTTTTATGCCGAGTCTGAAAGGTGTGCCACATAGCGACACCACTGGGTAGATAAATTTTAACATGACAGGATAGCTACACAAATGTAGCCAGCATTAGTAAGGAGATAACCTCCGCTGAAAATGTTTATGGCGGTCGGTTATTGAAATCAACAAAGCGCGTTCACAAAATCACACCCGCACGTTGTCAATAAATTAAACAACGCCTGTTTACCTATTTATTCAAAAAGCTTAAAAATTACTCTTTAGAAACAACCGGAAAACCGGTTTACAAAACCGAGCAGATCAAATTCTTGTGACTTGTTTGTGGAGTATTATATTGAGGTCAGGTCTTGCTTGCATTGCATTTGCCTTTTAGCTTATTTCAAAAGATAATCTCTTTTTTTGTTAATATATATTCTGCAGGTGGTGATTATCTTAAACAAAGAATGGTATTTTAATTGCATTTGGAAAAAACAGCAATTTTTTAATATATTAAAAAATTTCAGCTTGCAATGGCAATGCACATCAACAATGCCGCATATGATTAACCTTAACTTTAGTGCAAATATCTTGACCGAGTGTTCTTCTTTTTAGACTTCTTCTTTATTGTCTACTTCATTTCGATCGTCATGTTTTTATCTTTTGCTTCCATTCTTTTTTTTTCAAAACGATTATCTTTGGTATTGCAATGCATACATATTTTTTCTTGCTGCTGCTTTTTGTAATTTTTTTTATTTATTTTGCTCTGCGCTGTTTTATGGCTGCCCGTGCTGCTGGTTTTCTGCTCTCTCTCCCTCTCTTACTCTCTAACTCTGCTCTTAATGATCATCATCTTTAGTGCAATACAAACGTCTCTGCCATTTATCTCAGTTGGTGCTTGCATTTGTGTTTTTTGCAGCAGCAGCACTGCTCGCAAAATCTACTTTTATTTTCTTTTTTATCTACAGCTTTGTATTGGCTGGTTTGTGTACGTATTCGGTTTTTTTTTCAGAAAATGCTCATAAATATTATATTATGCCCCAGAAACTCTCCTTAGACCCCTCTGACTGACCCCCCCTCTTACCTAAAGCTTTGTGAGGTGCCCAAACATCAGACGACTTATGGACAGACGTCAGCCAGCCATCCAAAAAGATAATCACATTGAATGTTTTTTTTTGTTTGTTATATTTCTGCGTGCCGGTTTCAATGTGTTGTGATTTTCAAAGAAAAATCAAGTTCAAGGCAAATTACATTTCGTTTCATTTTGATTTTATTTCATTGGTATTATTATTATTAATACATACCTATTTCTTAATGAATTATTTTCAATTTTGTTATTCATTTTTTGGGGGATTTCGCTTTTTTTTGCAAAAAAAAAAACAAGAAACAATGCCATTGTGACTATGGTCAAAAACATGCCAAATGTCTGACCATATATTTTTATGACGTTGCCTTCTTATTTCTTGGTAGAGAAGCAAAAACAAAAAACAACATCAATTGTGGGTCGGTCGTTCATCCATATGTTGTTGTTGTTGTTATGATAAAGAACGTCTGTAGGTTAAAATGTAGATAGATGAGATGATTAGTTTGTGTTTTTTGTCTTGTTCTTAATTTGTGTGACCGTTAAATTTAAATAGAGTTGCAGTACAAACGTGTTTTTGTGCACAAACTTGTTGAGCATAGACAATGAAAGATATAAGTAAGTACATAGCTATTTGGCATAAATAAATGACGACCGAAAAGTGTTAATACATGTTAAAATAATTGTAAATTTCTAAACACAAATTTTCATAAAATTTTTCAAAAAAATTAATTTTTAGAAAATTTTCCATGAAGAAAAAAAATTAAGTAATATTCTCAAAGCAAAAATGTAATAAATTTTCAGTAAAATTTTCTCCAAAGGCAAAATTTCAGTGAAATTTCCTCTAAAGACCAAATTTCAATGAAATTTTCTCTAAAGACCAAATTTCAATGAAATTTTCTCTAAAGACCAAATTTCAATGAAATTTTCTCTAAAGACCAAATTTCAATGAAATTTTCTCTAAAGACCAAATTTCAATGAAATTTTCTCTAAAGACCAAATTTCAATGAAATTTTCTCTAAAGACCAAATTTCAATGAAATTTTCTTTAAAGACCAAATTTCAATATTTTCTCTAAAGACAAAATTTCATTGATTTTTTCTCTAAAGACCAAATTTCAATGAAATTTTCTCTAAAGACAAATTTCAATGAAATTTTCTCTTAAGACAAAATTTTAATTTGAAATTTTCTTTAAAGACAAAATTTCAATGAAGTTTCTATAAACACAAAATTTCAATGAACTTTTCTCTAATGACAAAGTTTTAGTGAAATTTTCTTAATGACAACATTTAAATTAAAAAATTACTCTAAAGACAACATATCTAAAAAAGAGAAATCTTAGAAATTTTCTCTAAAGACAAAATTTCTAAGAAATTTTCTCCAAACACAAAATTTCTAAGAAATTTTCTCCAAAGACAAAATTCTAAAAAATTTTCTCCAAAGACAAAATTTCTAAGAAATTTTCTCCAAAGACAAAATTTCTAAAAAATTTTCTCTAAAGAAAAAATTTTAAGAAATTTTCTCTAAATTAGAATTTTATTTTAAAGACAAATTTTCAAAGAAATTTCAGTGAAATTTTTCTCTAAAGACAAATTTTCGGTGAAATCTTCTCTAAGGAAAAATTTTCAATGAAACTTTCTATGAACAAAAAATAACCATGAAATGTTCTCTGAAGAAATGTCCATAAATTTTTCTCTAAAGAACATTTTCCACGAAATTTTTTCTAAAGGATAAATTTCTGTAAAATTTTTAAGACCAAATTACAAAATTTTCTCCGAAGACGAAATTTTAATATAAAATTTACAGCAATCCAAGGAGGGCACCGCAGCGCAGAGGTTAGCATGTCCGCCTATGACGCTGAATGCCTAGGTTCGAATCCTGGCAGGAAAATCAATACATTGTTTAACGGTGGTTATCCCCTGGCAACATTTGTGAGGTATTTTGGCATGTAAAAAGTTCTCCCATAAGAGGTGTCGATCTGCGGCACGCCGTTCGGACTTGGCTATAAAAAGGAGGTCCCTTATCATTGAGCTTTAAATTGAATCGGACAGCACTCATTATTTTTTAAGAGAATTTTGTCCCAGTTCCTTAATAGAATGTTCATGGGCATTTTGCTTTTGTTTGTAACACCCAGAAAGAAGAGAGATAGACCCACTGATAAGTATACCCATCGACTCAGAATCACTTTCTGATTCGATTTAGCTAAGTCCGCCTGTCTGTCTTTCCGTCTGTCCATGTTAATTTGTGTACAAATTACAGGTCGCAATTTTCATCCGATCGTCTTCATATTTGTTACAGGCATCTTTTTCGGTCTAGAAACGAAGTCTATTGAAATTGGAAAAAATCGCTTCAGATTTGGATATAGCTCTCATACATATGTTCGTTTGATGAGCAGTTATAATTCAATAAAATGGTCATTTGTTAACCGATTTTGTCGAAATTTGGCAGGAAGGATTTTCTTATGACTCTAGACATTACTGAAGAACTTCAAAGAAATCGGTTATGATTTAGATATAGCTGTCATATGTGTATATCGCCCGATGTTCACTTTTAGAGCCACTGCAAACGCATTTATTGATCAATTTTCCCAAAATTTTGCAAAACGCTTTCCTCGACAACTACCACAATATCTGAGAAGTTCAGATTTAGATATAGCTCCCATATATATGTTGGTGAAATTTTAATGATTTGCAATGTTGTAAATTGTCAAACGTAGTTATTACAGTTTGAACATATTTGCTGAAAACATCCGCCGAAGTCCATCAAAATTGTTTCAGAATTGGATATAACTCCCACATTGTACTTGTGGGATAGGTATAGGGTATTATACAGTTCGCACCGCCTGACTTCTGCCCTTCCTTACAGGTTTTTTATTATTGTACCATACTGCATATTGTCTTCTCCATATATGAATGTACCTCTCCATTCAAATATAAGCTTAAACTTTTTATAATTTACAATCTTCAAGTTTATTGAACGAAACACTTGGGGTTTTTTTTCCAACCATATATGGCAGTGAATAAAATGAATAAAACGCTTAAACACACAATAAGTAACTGGCTATTGCTATTCATGGTAATTATTACTAAATAAACAGATGAATTCATCAAACAATATATTGAAAAATATTAAACTGTCAGCTAAAACAACATTTCTCATCAGTTGTTGTTACATTGAAGTGAGAAAACAACAACAACAACAAATTAAATAACCTTTAAAATGTGAAATGTATGATGTACAATATTGCTGCTTGGGTCTTGGGGTAACTGCTGCCTACTGACTTCAAAAAGCCCATTCGTTCAATTGCCTTGCCAATGAATCATTTGAAAAAAAAGCAGTAACCAGTTTGCCTTTTTCATTATAATTATTTTTTTATCAACGAGTAAAAATATTTGGTATTATTTTTTTATATTCTTTTTTTTATCGATTACTCATTTCAAATTTATCAGAAAGTCGAATTTTATTATTTTTACTGATACTTTTCTTTTTATCTCTCTCTTTTCAGATTACATTTCCTCTCGATTCTTCCTACAGAAAATTAAACAAAAATCAGCTATTGTAGTGTATATACAAAAAAAAGTATTTTTTTTATTGTTTTTTTATAAATAATTTTTAAATAGTAAAGGATTTTTTAAATTAAAGCAAAATGTCACGCAAAGCGGTAAGTCAATATTATTTTTAAATTATTTTTTTATCTTAGTATTAATGTAAAGAAGTATTAACGGCATTTTTTTAACAAGTTTGAGTATAAAAACACCTACCTATTGCCGAATTTTCCACAAACTTAGCAGACAAGTTTTGGTTGTTATATTTGCCAACAATCAAAACCTTCATAAAAAGCTTGACTTAATTACGTTGCTAGCTGCTTCACTTTAGGTCCATAGTGTTCAATCTAGAAGAGGTAGAAAAGAAAAAGAAAACAAATTAACCTAGATAAAGATATGCAACCTAGATGATGACATGGTGCAAGGCAGCATAAACGACGAAAACTAGGTGAAATTTCATTAGAAATTTTTTCTTCCGGTAAAATCTTATGGAAATTTTGTCTTTGGGTAAAATTTCACAGAAACTTTGCCCTTAGGTATAATTTCACTGAAATTTTATTTTTATGTAAAATTTCATTGAAATTTTGTCTTTAGGCAAAATTTTTATAGAAATTTTGTCTTTAGGTAAAATTTCATAGAAATTTTGTCTTTAGGTAAAATTTCATAGAAATTTTGTCTTTAGGTAAAATTTCATAGAAATTTTGTCTTTAGGTTAAATTTCATAGAAATTTTGTCTTTAGGTTAAATTTCATAGAAATTTTGCCTTTAGGTTAAATTTCATAGAAATTGTGTCTCTAGGTAACATTTTATAGAAATTTTGTCTTTAGGTAAAATTTTATAGAAATTTTTTCTTTAGGTAAAATTTCATAGAAATTTTGCCTTTAGGTAAAATTTCAGAGAAATTTTTTCTTTAGGTAAAATTTCATAGAAATTTTTTCTTTAGGTAAAATTTCATAGAAATTTTTTCTTTAGGTAAAATTTCATAGAAATTTTTTCTTTAGGTAAAATTTCATAGAAATTTTGTCTATAGGTTAAATTTCATAGAAATTTTGTCTTTAGGTAAAATTTTATAGAAATTTTGTCTTTAGGTAAAATTTCATAGAAATATTGTCTTTAGGTAAAATTTCATAGAAATATTGTCTTTAGGTAAAATTTCATAGAAATATTGTCTTTAGGTAAAATTTCATAGAAATTTTGTCTTTAGGTAAAATTTCATAGAAATTGTGTCTATAGGTAAAATTTCATAGAAATTTTGTTTATAGGGTAAAACTTCATACCAATTTTGTGTATAGGTAAAATTTCATAGAATTTTGTCTTAGATAATATTTTATAGAAATTTTGCCTTTTAGCTAAAATTTCATTGAAATGTTGTCTTTAGGTAAAATTTCATAGAAATTTTGTCTGGTTATTATAAGTTTATGCATTTGTTTCTAACGTTAAGAAGGAGAAGAGCTAGATCCATTAATAAGTATACCGATCGACTCAGAATCACTTTCCGATTCAATTTAGCCATGTCCGTCCGTGAGCCCATGTTTTCCTGTAATCAAGGTGCAGGTCGTATTTATTGTCCTATCATTCCTAAATTTTGCACCTGCCACTTTTTTTGGACGAATGCTATTGATTTTGGTTAATATTTGTATCGCCCATATATGTATCTTCCGATTTGCATTTGAATGGCCGTAGTTACCACAATATTCAACCGATTTGTACAAAATTTGGAAAGGATAGTTTTATTACTGATCTCAACATATCTCCAAGATTTCATCAAAATCGGTTCAGATTTAGATATGGCTTCCATATATACGTATCGCCCGAATTGCACTTTAATGGCCGTAGTTACAACAATTTTCAAACGATCTGCACAAAATTTAGCACGGATTGTTTTGTTACTGCTAAGCAAGATTTCATCAATATCGGTTCAGATTTGGATATAAGTTAGGTTTAAGTGGCAGTCTGCCATCAGACTCATTAAGATGTTTTCGTCCATTGTGATACCACAGGAACAAAAGAAGGAAGATGCCTTCTAGCTCCTACCGTTGAACCATCCAGATCGCTTTAAAAAGCCTAATAACCTGCGAATGTTCACATCCGCTAAATCGGACAGGTTCTCAAAGAAATGACAACCTAAAGTAGAACTCCTTCTAACTGCTAGTGTTGGACACACACACAGGTGTTCTATAGTCTCTTCTTCTTCGATGTCCTCACAGCTTCTGCAAAAGTCGTTGCTGGCAATCTTCAGTCTGTCAGCATGTTTTCGGATTAGACAGTGACCTGTCATGACGGACACAATGACTGAGACGTCAGTTCTAGCCAATGACAGAAAAGCAGTAGACCTTTTCAAGTCTAGATTAGGCCACATAGTTTTGGAATGCCACAGCTCCCTCTTTGTTACCATCTATCATTCGTTGTCCTTCGGGCCTGGTCCTGAAAACTTAGCTTGCATGTCGCTAGAGTCGTACCCACAGATTCCAATATCCCTGGAATGTGTAAGGTAGTTCCTAGTTTCGCAAGCTCATCCGCTTTACAGTTCCTTGGGATATCTCTGTGGCCCCGCACCCAAAACAGGTGAATTTTGAACTGTTCAACCAACTCGTTGAGAGATCTGCGACAGTCGGGAGCGGTTTTAGTGTTCAAAAATACGTTCTCCAGGGATTTAATGGTTGCCTGGCTTTCTGAGAAGATATTAATACCAATCGTCGTAATAACATTATATCTTAGCCATTCCACCACTTCCTTAATTGCAAGGATCTCTGCTTGATACACACTGCAGTGGTCGTGTAACCTATTCGATATGACCAGTTCTAGATCTTTAGGCTACACCCCAAAGCCCACCTTGTCGTTTAGTTTGGAACCATCCGTATAGAATTCTGTGTAACTTCTGTTACCAGGGACATTGTAGTTTCAATCGGTTCTATCAGGAATAGTGGTACAGTAATTTTTATCAAAACCTATAACTCCCATATATATTTATCGACGAATTTGCACTTCTTTGGCCGTAGTAACAAATTTTTTCAAACGATCTTTTCGAAAAAAGTCTGTTCAGATTTAGATATATCTCTCATATACATATATCTATTACCCAAATTTATAATTGTTGGGTAGGTGTAGGGTATTTCAAAGTCGGCATTTTACATGACATTTTAAGTCGATCTTGCCATGGCCGTCCGTCTGTCTGTCGAAAGTACGCTAACTTTTGAAGGAATAAAGCTAGCCACTTGAAATTTTGCACAAATTCTTCTTATAAGTGTAGGTCGGTTGGGATTGTAACTGCGCCAAATCGATCCATGTTTTGATATAGCTGTCATATAAACCGATCTGGGGTCTTGACTTCTTGAGCCACTAGAGGGCGAAATTCCTATCCGATTTGGCTAAAATTTTGCATGTAGTGTTGTGTTATGACCTCCAACAGTTGTGCTATGTATGGTTTAAATCGGTCCATAACCTGATATAGCGGCCTTATAAACCGATCTTGGATCTTCACTTCTTCAGCTTGTAGAGGGCGCAATTCTTATCTGATTTGGCTGAAATTTTGCAGGTAGTGTTTTGCTATCACATTCAACAACTGTGTCAGGTATGGTCTAAATCGGTTCATAACCTGATATAGCTACCATATAAACCGGAGTTGGGTCTTGACTTCTAGAGCTTCTAAAGGGCGCAAAACAAGCAGATGTTGGAAAACAATTTTCAACCATATTGGATAAGAATTTCGCCCTCAACAAGCCCAATAAGTCTAATCGGAAGATCGGTTTATATGGCTATATCAGAATAGACTGATTTATACTATACTTAACACAGTTGTTAGAAGTCAAAATAAAACACTTCATGCAAAATTTCTGCCAAATCGGATAAGCATTGCGCCCTCTAGGCGCTCAAGAAGTCAAGACCCAAGATCGGTTTATATGGCAGCTATATCAAAACATGGACCGATATGGCCCATTTACAATCCCAACCGACCTAAACTAATAACAAGTATTTGTGCAAAATGTCAAGGGGCTAGCTTTACTCCTTCGAAAGTTAGCGTGCTTTCGACAGACAGACGGATGGACAGAAGGACGGACATGGCTAGATCAAAATAAAATGTCACGACGATCAAAAATATATATACTTTATGGGGTCTTAGACGAATATTTCGAGTAGTTACAAACAGAATGACGAAATTAGTATACCCCCTATCGTATGGTGGAGGGTATAAAAAGGCTCTTCCAAACGGATCCTGCAACTTTTTTATACCTATGTTATATAAACCTGGGGTCAATTTTTTATTCTATCTTGCTTTTGACAGGAAACACCTTTGGCCATGCCAATTCTTTATCAATATATATATTTTTGATTTGTTATCAATTTTTAACAAATATTTGGTGTATTACGTTTGACAAACATGTCAGGGAGAAATGGGGCTATCTTATCTCTATCGACGTATTGTTATTTCAAATAAAAGATTGTTTTTTATTTAATTCATTACTCAAGTGTTAATATTGAATAATTTATAATAAAGCGTTATGCAAGACATTGCTGTCGTCATAACTCACCTTAAAAATATGTCACTATTTTTGCAAAAAAAAAAAAAAACAAAACAGAAAAGAAATGGCGCGTGACTTGTTGTTAAAGAGACATTTATGCATGGATTTTATATAAAAAAAAAACAAATACATTTATTGCATTTCTATTGAATACACTCAAATAGGGTTTCAAATAGACCATAGTCTTCACATTTCCATGCTATAACATTTGCCAAAAAACACATCAGAAATGCAAATTGATGTCGTTGCTGTTTTTATACCACACACACATATATATTAAATGTGCATGTACTTTGCTTTAAATTTATTTGTTGTTGTCTTATGATAATGTTTTTTTTTTAATTTTTGGCAATTTTTTTTTAACGTCTGTTGTATGTTGCGCATGCAAGATAATTAAAAAGTGTGCAAACATGTCGCGTTTCATGAAGATAACACTTGCCGCCAACCAAAGTTTCATCAACACATATTGTGGGCTAGTTAGTTGACTAGGTAGGTGGGTAGGTGCATGTATTAAAACGCCACGGTTAGGTTAGGGTTTTTGCCAAAACTCTATTATCTCATACGTGGCATTGAGGTTCGCCTGTACTTGCGTGCCAAAGATCTATTACCATTGATAAATGATAGCTTGAGCGACCCATGTCCATCAATAATTATTGACGTACTTAAGTTTTGCCACCATATACTAAAGCTGACTAAAGACTTCCTTAAATTGTCGCAAGAAAAAATTTAATGGCCATAGCGTTAGCAATCTATATCTTAGATTTATCAAAGAAACAAAAAAAAAAAATACAACCATCATAAAAACAAAGTCCCACCTGTTTTTTGTTTTTTAAGTGGCATTGTGTATTTACGTCATTTCTAAATAATATTCAACTTTTATCGGTGCCGTCATCGATTTGTTGCTGCTTCTGTAGAGTTTTATTCCATTTCAGTTTAATTGTAGCATTTAGCATGGTTTGATTAAATGGTTTTGTTAGTGTTTTAGTTTTGAAGAATGATATGATAATCGCATTATAAAATGATTTAGCATTTCAAAAAGTAGTGCCTTATAAATGGACTCTCATAGCTTGGCTTTATCTCCGTTTACTGTCACAACCACTTTAGCAGATTCCTTCTTAGCTTTTCAAGCACTGGTACTTTGATCGCCCCATATGTTCGATATCATCGGTTGGCCAAATACTATGTTTTCTCTAATGGAGGCCACTATAAAGCATGCGTTTTTTTTTTTTGATTGCTGCATTTTTATACCCTCCACCATAGGATGGGGGTATACTAATTCGTCGTTCTGTTTGTAGCTCCTCGAAATATTCTTCTAAGATCCCATATTCTTGATCGTCATGAAACTTTATGTCGATCTAGCCACGTCCGTCCGTCCATTTGTCTATCGAAAGCACTTTCGAAGGAGTAAAGCTTACCGCTTGAAGTTTTGCACACATACTTCTTATTAGGTCGGTTGGGATTGTAAGTGGGCCATATCGGTCCATGTTTTGATATAGCTGCCATATAAAGCGATCTTGGATCTAGGCTTCTTGAGCCACTAGAGGGCGCAATTCCTATCCGATTCGGCTGAAATTTTGCATGAGTCGTTTTGTTAAAACTTTCAACAACTGTGCCAAGTATGGATGAAATCGGTCTATAACCTGATATAGCTGTCATATAAACAGATCTGGGGTCTTGACTTCTGGAGCCTCTAGAGGTTGCAATTTCTATCCGATTTGGCTAAAATTTTACATGAGGTGTTCTGTTATGACCTCCAACAGTTGTGCTATGAATGGTCTAAATCGGTCCGTAACTTGATATAGCTGCCATATAAACCGATCTTAAATCTTGATTTCTTAAACCACTAGAGGGCGCAATTCTCATCTAATTTGGCTGAAAATTTGCATGAAGTGTTTTGTAATGACTTCCAAAAACTGTGGTCAGTATGGTTCTAATCATTCTATAAATCCATATAAATCGATCTTAGATTTTGACTTCTTGAGATACTAGAGGGCGCTATTCTTGTCCGATTTGGCTGAAATTTAACATAAAGTGTTTTGTTATGACTTCCAACAACTGCGCTAAGTATGATTCTAATAATTCTATAAACTGATATAGCTGCCATATAAATCGATCTTGGATCTTGACTTTTTGAGGTACTAGAGGGCGCTATTCCTATCAGATTTGGCAGAAATTTAGCATAAAGTGATTTTTATTACTTCCAATAACTGCGCTAAGTATGGTTTAAATCTATGCATAACCTGATATAGCTGCCATATAAACCGATCTGGGATAATGAGGGCGCAATTCTTAGCCGATTTGTCTGAAATGTTGTACTACGTCTTCTCCCATGACCTTCAATATACGTGTCCAATATGGTCTGAATCGATCTATAGCCTGATGCAGCTCCCTATATAAACCTATCTCACGATTATGCTTCCTGAGCCCCTACAAAGTGCAATTCTTATCCCAATAGAATGAAATATATTGGGTTGCCCAAAAAGCTTGAGACTCTGTAATTTCATTCTTTCTTCTGTCAGTTATCAGCTGTTACTTTTAGCTTGCTTTAGAAAAAAAGTAAAAAAAGTATATTTGATTAAAGTCCATTCTAAGTTTTATTAAAAATGCATTTACTTTCTTTTAAAAAATCCGCAATTACTTTTTGGGCAACCCAATAACTTCTACTATGGTCTTTTACATTCAATTCATTTATGGTCCGAATCGTACTATAACTCCAATAGCATAACAATTCTCATGCATTATTCTTTGTTTGCCTAAAAAGAGATACCGCGCAAAGATCTTGACAAATGCGATTCGTGATTCGTATTTAAGATTCGGCCCGACCGAACTTGGCTCCGCTCTTACTTGTTTTTTCTAACTTGGATCTAAAATATCTTTATTTTTGCCATGTTTACAGAGTGATAGCTTTCGACTTTTGCAATTTTGTTTACTTCAATTTCAAAAACAACTTCTAAAACTGATTTAGAGTGCAATGTCGACAATCTAAACAATTGGCAGTTGTTGCGATTCTTCTTGTCATTTCCAAAGATGACTAATCAAAGCAACAACAATCAATTGCCTCCATAACATCCTTCTGTATTTTACCACTTAAACTGCTGCCCAAACACTCAAAGCCCCCCACGTGATCTGTTGCAGCCAAGTACGCCAATCAAGCACTAAATTCAATGCACTAAAAATTTACTGCGCCCGCTGAGTCACCACTATATTAAATAGTGCGATTGTTTATTATTTCCAACGGCCTGTTAATTGTTGGATGGGGATATTTTCCATTCATCCGCCTGTCTGTCCGTTCGCCTACCTTCCTCTGATTGAAAATGTGTTGGGGGTGGGGGTGGCGTTCTACACGTAATGTAAACAAACAAATCGTGGAGAAGAATGTTGCCGCCTCAAAGGTGTTTTATTTGTGGGGTGTGCAATGTGTATATGTATGTGTAGATTCTTAATCTCAATGTGGTTTTGACCCACTAAACTAAGAAAATGACAAACGTTTAATGTTTCTTTTGTAAGAAAGTGAAAGCACTTTTCGCTGAAATCGTCTGAGACGTCTACTATCTATGGTCGATATTAGGTTAATGTGAAATTTGTTGCTTTTTAGAGGAAATATTTTTAGAGTGCTTATAGTTGAGCGATGGTGTCCTTCCCACGCTACCACTGTCCTTGTACCTACCTTATGGGTTTTTTTTTCTAACTAAGCAAACATTATTCATGGTTTATTTAAAAAGCGAAAAAACGCACACACATCGGTGAGTGTACCTAACTGCTTTTGTTGACTACTTTGGCTTCTACATTGTTTTCTTAACGTTTTTTTTTAGTTTTTTTTATTCCATATTGGTCAGGCGTCAATCATGTTTTGTCTTCCTTGACTTTATTGATTCACCGCTTGTACCCTACAATCGGGTTAATTGATTTATAATTGGGGTGTTTTATTTACCCATTAAGCGGATTTTTGTCGCATAGTTTGTATGGAGAAAATGTTATCCCCAGATGCCTAGCTTAGCATCTAATCTTATCTCCTCTTGCTATCACTGTTTATTAAAACATATGGTGTCATCATTCAATTTGAATGACAAAACTAAAAGAAGAAGAACGCAACATGTTTACTCAATTATTCATCGACTAAGAATTTCGGGATTTTAACTTCTTAAGAGTACGGGGAATGGGAGACACAGAACCTGTTTTCTCGCAAAGAGTAATCTAAATGTTTTTCTTCTTCCGTCACTAAGTACTGAAGATTTAGTAGTAGCCAGCCTTGAAATAAACAAGTCTCATTACTGGCAGGCTTCCCTATATATGGCACACGATTCAGAGTTGCCGCCTTCAAACCTTAAGTCGCTGGTTGAAGCTGCTTCTGTGAGGGTAAGTTCGGATGTCAACGAAAGGGATGAGGTGCTTATTGAATCTTATATATTGGGTTGCCCAAAAAGTAATTGCGGATTTTTCATATAGTCGGCGTTGACAAGTTTTTTCACAGCTTGTGACTCTGTAATTGTATTCTTTCTTCTGTCAGTGATCAGCTGTTACTTTTAGCTTGCTTTAGAAAAAAAGTGTAAAAAAAGTATATTTGATTAAAGTTCATTCTAAGTTTTATTAAAAATGCATTTACTTTTTTTTTAAAAAATCCGCAATTACTTTTTGGGCAACCCAATATATTGGGTTAACTGACAGAAGAAAGAATGCAATTACAGAGTTACAAGCTGTGAAAAAATTTGTCAACGCCGACTATATGAAAAATCCGCAATTACTTTTTGGGCAACCCAATAAAATTCAATTTGTGTTTGTTTGTATGTTTATCGGTTTGTTTGTTTGTTCCGTATAGACTCAAAAACGGCTGAACCGATTACCTTGAAATTTTCACAGATTGTGTAGGTTGATCTGGAAGGAAACATAGGCTATATAATTTTTTGATATCGGGAGGGGAGCGGACCTTCCCCCTTACCCCAAAAGTACTACCTAAAAATAAAAGTGGACCGATCGGGACAATATGGGATTCAAATGAAAGGTATTCAAGGGTAGAGTACGAATTTCATAATAAAAGTTGGGTGCAAGTACCTGGGGGCCGCTCCAGCCCCAAACCAGTTAAAATAGGTGTATTTGACGATCATGACAATATGGGACTCAAATGAAAGGTATTCGGGAGTAGATTACGAATATGGTCAGGAAGTATGAATAGGCTTTATAATTTATTGATAACGGAAGGGGCGGACCCTCTACCGTTACCCCAAAAACACCACCCAAAATCAAAAGTGGACCGATAAGGACAATATGGGTATCAAATGAAAAGTATGCGGGAGTAGATAACGAATCTGGCATACAAATTCATCTTGAGGTATAGGGGGTCATCCCACCCCCACAAAAACACCCAAAATGGGCACATTAGCCAATCACGGATATATGAAACTCTGTTTGTATGTTCCGTATAGACTGAAAAACAGCAGAACCGATTTTCTTGAAATTTTCGCATATTGTGTAGGTTGGTCTGGAAGGAAACATAGGCTATATAATTTTTCGGTATCGGAAGGGGGACGGACCCTCCCCCTTATGCCAAAAACACATCCCAAAATCAAAAGTGGACCGGTCGAGACAATATAGGTATCAAATGAAAGGTATTGGAGACTAGAATACGAATGTGGTATTAATATCGGGCCGCCCTAATCCCAAAACTCTTCCAAACAGGCATATTTGACATTCATTTCAATATGGGGCTCAAATGAAAGGTATTCGGGAGTAGATTTCGAATCTGGCATACAAAATCAGATCACGCCACCCCTTAAAAACACCGTTATGACTATATGATACTTTGCTGAACCGATTTTCTTAAAATTTTCAAAGATTGTGTACGTTTGTCTGGACGGAAACATAGGCTATATATATTTTTAGATATCGGGTGGAGGCGGACCCTCCCCCTTACCCCAAAAACGCCACCCATATCCGAAATTGGTCCGATGGGCACAATAAGGGTATCAAATGAAAGGTATTTGAGACCAGAAAACGAATATGGTATTAAAATTAGGCTCCAAGTACCCAGCGGGCCCCCAACCCCAAAACTCCTCTAAACAGGAGTTCTTCCACGGACAACATGGCGCCAGAAGAGATTGTCACTGGTATGCTGCATTCGTCGGAGGCTATAGGGGAAATTTTGTCTGGCGATAAGAAGTTTCGACTTCTTTAAGTCGCCAGGCCCTGATGATGCATCACCGGTTGAATTACAAGCTGTGTCTGATAGACTGGTTACCCGGCCTTGGAAGATATACTCTGCTTGTATCAGAATGTCATATATACCCGTGGGATGGAGGGACACGAAGATCATTTTCATTCCGAAGGCAGGAAGACCCTACGACACGAAGGCGAATGATTTTCGTCCCATTAGTCTGGCATCCTTTATGCTGAAGACTCTTGAGAGGTTGATAGAAACTTAGCTAAGGGCAAAGATCCCTGGAGATCACCTATCGCGGCAGCGGCATTCATATATTTAGTAAAGACAAGTCCACTGAAATAGCCTTCCACGACCTAGTCGGCTTCATAGAGGGTTCTCTTGCTGTCAAGGAATATACAATGGTAGCATTTCTTGACCTTAAAGGTGCTTTCAATAATGTAAAACCGACGTCAATCATGAAGGAGTTGGAGTTTCTAGGCATCAACTCTACCGTAAGAAAGTTTATTAATGACTTACTTACTAATAGATGCTATACGGCAGGCTTGGGATCTGTGGATCTAAAAAGATGGGTCAGCAGAGGAACACCTCTCCTCTTCTTAGGAATATAGCCATTAACAATATGTTATTGTCTCTCGAAGAAAAATGTGTGTGTGGCGTGGCAATTGCGGTTAGCACTCTAGGAGATATACTTCAGAAAGCTCTACGTGCAACAGCGAAGTGGGCTACCGAAAATGGTCTAGGTATAAATCCGCGCATGACAGAAGTAGTTCTTTTCAGCAGCAGTTACAAGTTGCCTACAGTGGCACCTGTCTGCTTGGGTGGAGAGAATGCTACATTTACAGAAAGCGCAAAATACCTGGGTGTTTTGCTGGACAGGAAATTGATTTACCATTTTGGAAAGGGCAAGAAAGGTCACTTTTGCCCTATACACCTGCAAGAGAACCATTGGCAAAAGTTGGCGGTTTAGACTACGTGTCAGGCATTGGGTATATACTGCAGTTGTCAGACCTATAAAGCTGTATGGTGTTGTGGCCTGGTGGACGGCGCTTCAAAAGTCCGCCTACTGCTCAATTCTTAACCGGATCCAAAGGATGTCTCATGACTAAATCAATTTAGAATGTCAAGATGATCTAGAATGTATTAAGTCTCAGAGCAATATTTCGATATGTAGCAAACGGAATGACGAAGTTACTATACCCCCATCCAAAAATGCAAATTTTGCCCATGAACATTCCACTAAGTAACAGGAGCAAACTTCTCACATATCAATGATAACATATCAATAGCCATAAGGGCAATGATCTCATCGTCTGCTCCCTGTTCTTTAGACTACATTGACTTTCCTGTCACTGCACTGTCTGATGTCATTGTTTTAGGTTCTTTGCCTAGTCTAGTCTTCCGACTCTTTATAAAGTCGGTAATGGTTCCATCATCGGGTCCCTGTTCGTTAGGCTGTATTGGGTTTCCATTCCCTGTACTGCCTGATGTTTCAATACTAGGATCTTTGCCTATCTTAGTCTTCCAAATCAATGCAACCCTTTTTCTTGGGTTGCATTGAGACTCTTGTCGCTGCATAATGTTTCAATATTAGAATCTTTACCCTTTCCCAGTATTCCGAATTTTGAAAACGTTGATGGGTCCATCGTCGGGTCCCCGTTTGTTAGGCTGTGCTGGGTCTCTCGCCACTGCATTGCCTGATATTTTAGTATTAGGATCTTTGCTTGTCCTAGTCTTTCCATTAAGAGAGTCCGTGATTGTCTCTTTATCAGCCCCCTGTTCGTTGGGCGGTGTTGAGTCACCTGCAACTGTACGGCCTGATGTCTCAAAATGAGAATATCTGCCTATCTTAGTCTTTCCAATCTTGAAAGACAGTTTTGCTCCCAGTAGTGCGCCATGCCTTTAGTCTTAGCCAAACTCGTCACGGAGATTTGATCAATGCCAACCACAAGGAGAGTTCCTTGCTCCTTCTCCTGCCTGTGAAAGACCTCGTTGTCAGCCCCCTGTTCGTTGGGCGGTATTAAGTCACCTGCCACTGTACGGCCTGATGTCTCAAAAAGAGAATTTCTGCCTATCCAAGTCTTCCCAATCTTGAGACAGCTTTGCTCCCGTAGTGCGCCATGCCTTTAGTCTTAGCCAAACTCGTCACGGAGATTTGATCAATGCCAACCTCAAGGAGAGTTCCTTCCTCCTTCTCCTGCCTGTGGAAGACCTCCCACTTCTATGCGACCAAACCTTGGTTTTGCTTGCCCAAGAATCCCAACATACGTTCCATCGCAAATTTACTGCCTCATCCCTTTATGAAGACCGTCGCCTTTGTGAATTGGGGGATATCCATCTTTCTCACCAGGTCGAGCTTTGCGTCCTCCCAGGGAACGTGAATTTCTCTGACAAATGTCCGTGAAGATAAATTTGAATATAACTTAGCCAAGACACAAACCTGACATTTTAACAGAGCTATGTTAAGTGATAAACAAAGCACAATATCTCCGATTCGAAATACAATTTGAATATGGGAACTTCTGGTTCTAATAGCTCTTGGTAGGGGCTAATTCTGGTATTAGTTTGTATCACCTATCTATGACCTGTCCAGCACAGTGGGCCATTGTGTTAAATTCAAATATAACTTTTGGGGCGAAATTTCTCCGATTTGAAATACAATTTGAATATGGGAACTTCTGATTCTAATAGCTCTTGGTAGGGGGTAATTCTGGTATTAGTTTGTATCACCTAGCTATGACAAGAGCACTGCATTGCCGTTTTAAAAATGGGTCATATAGGTCTTCAAAAAATATTGTTGGCATAGAGGTTTGAGGGTTTAGCTGTTATTAAGCATTTTATAGTTATAGATAAATTCTTTAGCAAGTGTGAAAATTAGTTAACAGTGCTCTGTTCATCACTTAACATAGCTCTGTTAAAATGTCAGGTTTGTGTCTTGGTTAAGTTATATTTAAATTTATCTTCACGGACATCTCTGACAAGCTCTTTGACGGTATCAACACAATCCGCCGACGCAAAACGCAGCGTAAAGATGTCTCCTCTATACTCGCAGTTTATCATTTGTATGGGTGGGCCCTCTACAGAGTTCCACTCATGTTCGAAAATCCGATCGTTAACCAGATCCTTCACTTGGAGGAAATCGAAAAGTTCCTTCTTTGCCTTGAAAACACAGCCAGGCTCCGTTGAGCGGGGAAAATCTTTTACTTTTAGTCAAAGAAGGACTTTAGTGTCTCCTCTATACTCGCAGTTTATCATTTGTATGGGTGGGCCCTCTACAGAGTTCCACTCATGTTCGAAAATCCGATCGTTAACCAGATCCTTCACTTGGAGGAAATCGAAAAGTTCCTTCTTTGCCTTGAAAACACAGCCAGGCTCCGTTGAGCGGGGAAAAAATTTTTTCCTTTCAGTAATTTTTTTTGTATGTCATGAAGTCTTTTGTCATTATTAACGCGTAACTCACTTCGAAGTCGTTTCGAACTACCAGTCCCAGTGTTAACTGTTTGTTTATGTGTCCATTAGTATTGTTATGGCTCCACCATTACCACTTTTGCCTTGTTTCTTTACACATTGGTATTTTGTTCTAGGCCATCCTCATCATCCACCAACAGCACTCTACCTTCTCTACCCCCTATACAATATTGGTTACCGGTAGTCCTCTACTACCAACTAATCACTAGTGCCGCCACCAATAATAGGCCATTTCATTTTGTTGTTCTGCTTGGTTTTGTCTATAATGGAACAATAATTGTAGGTGTGGTGCATTCGTTGGAGGGTATTTGAGAAATTGGTAACAAAAATCCACAACAACAACAGAGTAGCTTTAGTGTAGTGAGGAAAAACGCACAGGAATGGTGAAAATAGGTAGCAGTGTAGACAGAATGTTCTATTCCGTTGTTTTTCTTTTTATCGTCTGGTGTTAGTTTCAGTTTTCCATTTCTTTTCTACGGTAGTTTTCTCTTTTTGTTGTTTGTTAACAACAATCAGTGTCGGTCGCTGACTTGTTTTTGGTTTTTAGTCACCATTGAGCTCTCGTTTAACAATAAAGTGTGAATTTTACCGGAAAATAGATTTTTGGCCTCTAACCCCCTCCTAGTTATTGAATTGTTTTACTTCAACGTTGTTTTTTGTTGAGCAATATTCAGAAATCTTTTTTACCCAAATCTTTTTTGCTCCGAGGGACGCTTAAAACAAAGTTGTCGGTTTTGACACCAAGTTGTGAAAACCTTTAATACGAAAACGTTGTGAAAATTTTGAATTTGTTTAAAAATCATTTCGACCAAATGGTTGTATCGTCAGATAATCGAATACGACTTCGGCGTTATAGTGCCAGTTTGAAAACAAAAACGGTTAGTTGTGGAAAATGTGAAGTGATAAAAATATGAAATAATAAACGAAAAAAAAAACTACAAAAATTAAGGAAATTAACAACTGAATTTTATATACCACACCAAGTACAAACATTTCATATTAGCCTACTAAAATTTTTTCTCTACTGACCAACTATTGAATTCTTTAAGACATCCTAAAGTTTGTGAAATTTTTTATAAAAATCTAATTTTGGTGAAACTTTCGGAAGATCCTTTTGTGTAGCAACCCTCCTATGGTGGTTGGTAAAAAAGAATCTTTCCAAGTACGATATTCTGTGTTTTTCTTTGAGCCACGGAGGCCATCTTGGCGCAGAGGTTAGCATATCCTCCTATGACTCCTGGGTTCAAATCCTTGCTTAAACATCAACAAAAATTTTCAGCGGTGGTTATCCCCTTACTATGAGTGCAGTCTGATTCAAGTTTAAGCTCAATGATAAGAGACCTCCTTTTAATAGCCGAGTCCGAACGGCTTACAGCAGAGTGACACCTCTTTGGGGAGAAGTTTTTACATGGCTGCCATATCATTTTTTCAAATCGCAGATGTCCCAACATTAGGAGGGGATAACCACCGCTGTAAATTTTTTTCTGATGTTTACGCCAGGATTCGAACTCAGTCGTAGGTAGGTTACCCCCTACATTTGTATGGTATCCTGCCATGTTAAAACTTTTCTACCAAGTGGTGAAGCTATGCGTCACGCCGTTCGGACTCAAAGGAGGCCCCTTATCATTGAGCTTAAAACTCAAATGGACTGCACTCATTGATTTGAGAGAAGTATCCCCTGTTCCTTAATGGAATGTTCATGGGAAATTTAATTTAGTACCATTTATTTTTAGTACCTTTTAAAATTTGTATATCCTTTATCAAGGAGTCAATCCGTTTTTATGCCCTCCACCACAAGATGGAGGTATATATTAACTGGAAATTTTATACAGATACTTATTTTTGATGTAGGTCTTTGGGGATTTCAAATATCGGTTCAGCTTTGGATATAGCTTCCAATCTCCCGGTTTGAAATGTTGGACCCCTGCAAATTTTCCATGTAGCCCTTTGTCTTGACTTCCAACAACTGTGCCAAGTACGGTTCAAATGGGTCAAGAACTTGATATAGCTCCCATATAAACCGATCTCCCGATTTGACTTCTTGAGTCCTTGGAAGCCTGAATTTTCATCCGATTTGACTGAAATTTGTCATGCGATGTTCCGTTATAACTTCCAACAACTATGCCAAGTACGACCAAATCAGTCTATAACCTGATATAACTCCATATAAACCGAACTCCCGATTTGAAAACCTAAGCCACTGGTAGTGGCAATTGTTATCCGATTAGACTGAAATTTTGCTAGTAGTGCCTTTTATGACTGACCAACATCCGTGTAATCAACCCGAGATAGCTCCTATTAAACCGGTCTCCCGATTAGTCTTTTACGGCCCCAAGAAGCTTCAATTGTGATCTGAATTGGAAGAAAAGTTGTGCAATCACTGTTTTTGAAAAAAGTTACTGAAAAATGTTAAACTATAGAAATTGCATATTCAATTAAAAAAAATGATAGAATTTTTTAAAATTTTTATTAGATCAATTAAATTTTTTAATTGACCCAATTGACGGGTTAATCCTGCACGTAGAACCGGCTGCCATGGTATTACCATAGATTTGTCGAAATGTGAGACGTTCGGGTCTTTAGAATCTTTTTTTTATTGAATTTAGTTAGGCACCATATTTGAAAATTTATTAATATTCGATTAAAAAAATTATTGAATCAATTATTCTTCTAATTGAAAATTACAAAATGTTCAATCATGATTGGAGGCCACCGTAGCGCAGAGGTTAGCTGTCCGCCTATGACGCTGAACGCCTGGGTTCGAATCCTGGCGAGACCATCAGAAAAAATTTTCAGCGCTGGTTTTCCCCTCCTAATGCTGGCAACATTTGTGAGGTACTATGCCATCTAAAACTTCTCTCCAAAGAGGTGTCGCACTGCGGCACGCCGTTCGGACTAGGCTATAGAAAGAAGGCCCCTTATCATTGAGCTTAAACTTGAATCGGACTGCACTCATTGATATGTGAGAAGTTTGACCCTGTTCCTTAGTGGAATTTTCATGGGCAAAATTTGCAATTTTTTTTTGCAATCACGATTGTGATTAAACAAAATTTCAGGTTCAATTAAAAAATTAATTGAATTAAATATTATTTTTAATGGAAAATGGTAAAAATTTCATCACGGCTGTTATTTGAAAAAATTTATATTCGATTAAAAAATTATAAAATCAATTAATTTTTTAATCAAAAAAATTATTGAATCAATTAATATTTTAATTAAAAAAATGATTTAATCAATTAATTTTTTAATTTAAAACAATTTAATTTAAATTAAATTTTATATTGTATGGCACCGAACGCCTGAGTTTTAAATTCCTGCGTGAACATCTGAAAAATTTTCTGCGGTGGTTATGCCCATATACCATAACTGAGGTGTCCTGCCATGTATCCTTTGTCTGTCTATGTGTGTTCTTTCGACACAGCTTTCGAAGGAGTAAAGCTAGGCGCCTGAAATATTGCACAAATATCTCTTATCTATGCTGGTCAGTTGAGATTCTAAATGTGACAAACCGGTCTATGTTTGGCTATATGTAGCTGCCACATAAACCGATCTCCCGATTTGACTTCTTGAGCCTCTTGAGGGCCCAATTCTTATCCGATGTGGCAGAAATTTTACCCAATGATTTATTCTATGACCTCCAATAAATGTATCAGGAATCGCAGTCTTTTTTAGATTTTTGTCTTTAACAACAAGACGCAAAGTTAAGGATTTATTAACATATCATTTAAAAAAAAATCCTTGATATGAAGGAAAATATCTTTCACCAAAGGAAATTTTTCCTTAAAAAGTAGGAAAATTAATCATCTTTAAATTAAGTTTGCCTATGTTTGGCTCCAATCTTTAAAATTAGGACAACAAGTTTTTCAGTGTAATGCCCCTTGTAAAAGAAGGTATTCGGACTGCTATGAAGTAGTTTCATATTAAACCCCTTTACAATGCTCTTGAAATTCGGATTTATTGGCGCGATCATCTGTTTTCCCTTTGTAAAATCAGCTGACTTGCACCACATGTGGTTTCAACAAGATGTTGCCACATGCCTCACAGCACGCCTAACAATGGACTTATTGAGAGCCGAGTTGGGTGAACATTTTATTTAACGTTCGGAACCGGTCAATTGGCCGCCTAGATCGTGTGATTTAACGCCTTTAGAATATTTTTTAGGGGGCTATGTTAAAGCTCATGTCTATACAGACAAGCCCGCTTCAATTGATGCATTAGAAAACAACATTGAAGCATTTGTACATGAGATACCGGCCAAAATGTTGGAAAGAGTATGCCAACATTGAACATAGCGGAAGGACCATGTGAGGCGCCGTCACGACCTTCAAAAAATCTCCCTTTAGGTCCAAGCGTTACTATTGTTCGCCTAAGTTCTCTTTGGGAAGTGATTTTCACCATGTGACCGCAGTCCTTGCAATCTGTAGGAGGTCAACGCAGCTTAAAAATTAGCATGTACGCCTATTATGCTGAACGCCAGGGTTCGAATCCAGGCGAGAACATCGTAAAAAACTTATAATACTGGCGACATTTGTGAGGCACTATGCTATTTAAAAACTTCTCCCCAAAGAGGTATCGCACTGCGGCTCGTCTCCCAAAAAATTGCGGTCAATATGCAAATTTGCCCATGAAAATTTCATTAAGGAACAGGGGCAATTTTGCATTTTGACCGCAATTTTTTGGGAGACTTAGGACGAATTAGGACATGGCCCAACCGGTACACCCTGGCCATCTACTATTCCCCGAGCCCGAGAATTTCTTTCCTCATTGGTGAGAATTTTAGAATCCGTCACACCAAGCCTCTCAATAAACTTGAGAGTATGACCCTATGATATTGCCAGTGAAGGGGCAGGCATGCGAAGACTATTGGATCAGTCTTGTCCTCGAGACCCAAACCAGTTATATTCGACAAAAGCCTCGGACGACCAGTTGGGTCGGCTATTTGAATCTTGTACATCCACTGCGCTAGTCTTGGTTACATTATTTAAAACACTGTTTTTTGAAGTCATTGAATTGAACTTTTTAAGTCCAATACCTATTTTGTTAATGAGTACTAAACGTCGAAAAACGTTTTTAATATGACATTTTGTCACATTTAAGTAAAAACGCTCTTTGAAATTTCAAGAAGCAAGATAACGCAAAGACAAATAAAAAAATTCTGCGTCCTCTCCACCACCAGAGCCCAACGAGCAACACCATCACCAGAGCTACCAACAAAGAAAGCTACTAGCAAGAAAATCCAATTAACAGTTTTTAGGTTAAATGCAGAAAATAAACAAAATGACAAGCAAAACGTATGCATATCCATCAAAGAATACCCAAACAAAACTTATCGCATGCGAGATATTTTTCCAAAAATCACGCGCAACTGAGATGATACAGTCAATACAATACACGACGCGGTGTAAAACAAAGGAATAATGATGAGTGGAATTCTTTTTTGGATTAAAAAGTAAAAGTGACGTCAAATAATATTATGCCCCCGTGTTTGGGGGAAGGGGGAGGCAAAGAAAAATCCGAAAATAAAATCAATAAATCCCAGTCGACAAAAAACACTTTGCTCTGTCTCTTTTTCCATTGACAGTAACAACTAAAAATAGCCGTTATTATGGAGATTAAGCGGCAACCCAACATAAAGGAAGCCATAGTCTGTCCATTTACACAACACTGACAAATATTGGGGAAAGGTTTACTACATAGGGAAAGAAAGTGAAAATAAAATTTTTGAAGAATTCAATCAATGCGTATTTTTAATAAATTTGCCTACGATGCAGTTGTCGCCTTAGGTAGCTAAAGCTGCTATTACACGATAAGACTTGTCATATTAGCTGCCACTTTCTGTATTCATAAGATTTGTCTTATGTACGTCGATACGAATGGAGCGCTGGATGTTCGATGAAATAAAAGCTCGATTTAATCGAAAAGTGCCATATATTTTATTCCAAAATCCATTTGTCACATAAAATTTTTCGTACGTATCAGAGTTGCTATTTTTGAAATTAAATATGACAAGTATTAACGTTTAATAGCAGTTTAAGTTGATTTTTAATACGATTTGCTAATGACACTTGGTCGCATGCAATATCAAATGTGGCGCGCAGAATTCATAAAAATTAATGCAAATGCAACTTGTGAGGTGAACACAAGGATCGATCTGGTCATGTCCGTCTGTCTAGCTAGATAAATGCTTTATGTTTTGCACAAATTCTTCCTATTGGTGTGGATGGTTGGAGATTGCAAATGCGCCATTACGGCCTAATGACATGAAAATTCGCTTGTACTTATGCTTATATATCGCTTAACTGAAAGCTATTTTCACTTATCCGAATTACGCTAAACTGAAAATTACGGATAAGTGAAACCGAATTGACGCATTTTTATCCGGTTTCGACTGTATATTTTTTTAATTTTATTGCGATATTTTATATAAATTTTTTTTAATTTTTATACATTTTTTTATTTATTTTTTTTTAATTTTTATATATTTTTTTATTTATTTTTTTTATTTATTTTTTTTTTTTAATTTTTATATATTTTTTTTATTTATTTTTATATTTTTTTATTAATTTTTATATTTTTTATTTTTTTTATATTTTTTTATTAATTTTTATATTTTTTATTTTTTTTTATATTTTTTTTAATAATTTTTATATCTTTTAACTATTTATATAACTTTTAAGAATTTTTATACCCTCCATCATAGGATGGGGGTATACTAATTTCGTCATTCTGTTTGTAACACCTTAAAATATGCGTTTGGAGCCCCATAAAGTATATATATTCTCGATCATCTTGTAATTTTAAGTTGATCTGGCCATGTCCGCCCGTCTCTGTCGAAAGCACGCTAACTTTCGAAGGAGTAAAACTAGGCGCTTGAAATTTTGCACAAATACTTTCTATTAGTGTAGGTCGGTTGGGATTGTAAATGGGCCAAATCGGTCCATGTTTTGATATAGTTGCCATATAAACCGATCATGACTTTTTGGGCCTCTAGGGGGCGCAATTCTCGTCCGATTTGACTGCAATTTTGCACTTTTGTTTTGATATCACTTCCAACAACTGCACTTAGTATGGTTCAAATCGGTCCATGTTTTGATATAGCTGCCATATAAACCGATCTTGTGTCTTGACTTCTTGAGCCTCTAGAGGGCGCAATTCTCATCCGATTTGACTGATATTTTGCACGTAGTGTTTTGGTATCACTTTCAACAACTGAGCTAGGTATGATTCAAATCGGTTCATAATCTGGTATAGCTGCCATATAAACCGATCTTGGATCTTGACTTCTTCAGCCAATAGGGCGCGCAATTTTCATCCGATTTGGCTGAAAATCTGCATAATGTATTTTGTTATGATGACCAATAACTGTGCTAAGTATGGCGCAAATCGGTACATAACCTGATATAGCTGCCATATAAACCGATCTGGGATCTTGACTTCTTGTGCCTCTAGAGGGCGCAATTCTCATCCAATTTGGCAGAAATTTTGTACAACGGCTTCTCTCATGACCTTCAACATACGCGTCTAATACGGTCTGAATCGATCAATATCTTGATACATATAAACCCTTCTGCCGATTTTGCTCCTTGTTTTTAATTATTTTAATTGTTTGGTTTTTTAATTTTTTTTTTTATTTTTATAATTGCTTTTACTTTTTATAAATATTTTTACTTTTTAAGTTAATATTTTTATTTTTGTAGTTTATAAGTTTTTCAATTTGTCTCAACTTCTTTAATTATATTTTTGTTTCCAATTTTTATTTATTATTTTTGTAATATTTTTAATGTTTTTTTACTTATTTATTTTTGTTTCTTTAATTTATTTTATTTTTATTTATTTATTTTTTTATTATTTATTTTTTTTTATTATTTTTTTTTTATTATTTATTTTTTTTGTTTTATTTTTTTATTTTTCTTTATTTATTATTTTTTATTTTTCTTTATTTATTATTTTTTATTTTTTATTTCTTATTGTTTTATTTTTCTATTTTTCAATTCTTCTTTTATTTTTGTAATTATATTTTAATTATTTTTTTACTTTTTGTAATTATTTTTTTATTTTGTAATTATTTTTTTACTTTTTGTAATTATTTTTTTACTTTTTGTAATTATTTTTACTTTTTAGTTATTATTTTTTTATTCTATATTTTTTATTTGTTTGTAATTATATATTTTTTATTTTTTTTAATTATATATTTTTTTATATATATATATTTTTTATTTTTTTTAATTATATATTTTTTATTTTTTAATTATATATTTTTATTTTTTTTTATTATATATTTTTTATTTTTTTTTTAATTATGTATTTTTTATTTTTTTTTTATTATATATTTTTTATTTTTTTTTTTAATTATATATTTTTTTTTGTTGTATATTTTTTATTTATTTCTTTTTTTTTAATTATATATTTTTTTTTTTTTTAATTATATATTTTTTATTTTTTTTTTTAATTATATATTTTTTATTTTTTTTTAAATTATATATTTATTATTTTTTTATTTATTATATTTTATATTATAAGTTATATTTTTTTATTATATATATTTTTATATTTTATTATAATTTTCGCTTTCATTATTGTTTTTATTTTTATATATTTTTTTCGTTTGTTTTTTACTTAGTTTATATAAATAATTTAGCAACTACATACTTATTTTTAATCGATGCCTAAATTATTCTTTGAATTAATTTTCCATGGCGATGTCGTAGGAAGTAAGTAAAGGGTGATTTTTTTGAGGTTAGGATTTTCATGCATTAGTATTTGACAGATCACGTGGGATTTCAGACATGGTGTCAAAGAGAAAGATGCTCAGTATGCTTTGACATTTCATCATGAATAGACTTACTAACGAGCAACGCTTGCAAGTCATTGAATTTTATTACCAAAATCAGTGTTCGGTTCGAAATGTGTTCATTCACCGTAACGTTGCGTCCAACAGCATCTTTGAAAAAATACGGTCCAATGATTCCACCAGCGTACAAACCACACCAAACAGTGCATTTTTCGGGATGCATGCGCAGTTCTTGAACGGCTTCTGGTTGCTCTTCACTCCAAATGCGGCAATTTTGCTTATTTACGTAGCCATTCAACCAGAAATGAGCCTCATCGCTGAACAAAATTTGTCAAAATTTCGAACTGAACACTGATTTTGGTAATAAAATTCAATGATTTGCAAGCGTTGCTCGTTAGTAAGTCTATTCATGATGAAATGTCAAAGCATACTGAGCATCTTTCTCTTTGACACCATGTCTGAAATCCCACGTGATCTGTCAAATACTAATGCATGAAAATCCTAACCTCAAAAAAATCACCCTTTATTTATTTGCACATTTATCGGTGACACATTTTTAAACGTGGATAAAGCATTCAAAATTTCTTCGTTCTAATTTATTCTCTTGCTGACTCTAGTTATGTTCTCTTATACACCTGGATATTATTTAAAATTCACAAGTAACAATTTTTTTGCGGGTCATGATGGGAAAACGTTTTTCGCATGTGATGATTACGTCTCTCGCCTTATACCGTATTCCTTTATCAACGATACCGGCTAAAAACACACCCTGTGTCACCCTTGGGCTTTAATTCCATCTTGGAACCGCTTTCGCATTACTTCGAGGTGGACCCCATATCTGGTGATTATCCATATCATCTTGGTTGTGTCTGCATTTATACTCTACGCCGCAGCGCCCAGTCTATTTTCTTCCTACATAGTACTTATTCGACGTATCTCACAACCGCCTCCAAGTTCTTTTTGTCTTTTGGCATCCTCTGAACTATTGTCGCAGGCGAAACGTCGCCAATCGCATCCAATTCCCTGCGTCTTTCAAGCCAGAGCTCCCAGTAGAAAAGTGTATGTTCCACATCGTCTGCCACTAACTTCTCAAAAAACCATTTTCTAGAGGAGCATTTGCCCATTCAATGCAGGTATTTGTCAGCATAGTTGACGTCGCCTCCACCTGGCCCGTTTCTTATTATTTCACCTTTGTTGCCATATCTCGATAGTCTCCTTTCGCATGGCCCGTGTATGATCCGTTTGAATCTCAACCTATCCTCTCTGGATTTAGCAGTTTGCTGTGTAGAGCCTGGCGCGCTTCATCTCTATCGGAACATGTTAATAGTAATCATATATCTATAAATGCTAATGCTACAAATAACGTCATGATCTTACTAAGTTTTTGCTGGGTTATTTTTGTTATAACTATGTTCAACGTTTGTGCAATTCAGTTTTGTTTATATACCCTCAAACAGAGAGCTACAAAGAAAGCCCAAAAGTAACAGTAAATTACACTTGCCGTTCTCCAACTCTCTCTCTCTCTGTATAAATGTCCGAAAAAGTGTTTGTTTTGAAAACAAAAACAAAACAGCAGCCATAGGGAAACTATCAAATTGAATAGCACCGTTAATGAGTCGGAAGTGTGAGTGAGTCGCCAACTCTAGTTGATCAAAAATATCTTACATCAGTGTTGGACACCATTATTAACAAAAGCACAGCAGCATGTGCATATAAGCGTGACAGTTGTCAACTTTCTAATATTATTATTTTGTTGGACTTTATTGTACAATTGATCAAGCATACATATAATTGGAGAATGTAATAGCAAAACAAAAACTCGCCAAGAGAATAAGAGAGTAATTATTGTTGCTTACTTTAGATAACTTGAGTGACAAATAAACATATATTTCGTTATACATATTTACAAATTTTAAATAAATATTTTTATATTTTAAATATATTTGTTTATATAATGTGATTTAATATTTTTTTCGTTTTTCCTTTTAGCTAAATGTCCGTGTTACCACTATGGATGCCGAGCTGGAGTTTGCCATACAGCAAACGACAACCGGCAAACAGCTCTTCGATCAAGTTGTCAAAACAATCGGTCTACGTGAAGTATGGTTCTTTGGTCTTCAATACACCGACTCCAAGGGTGATTCGACATGGATTAAGTTATACAAAAAGGTATGAATACAAAACGTTAATATGTATATTATGATGGACTTTAAGCTGGAATTAGAATTCGAATATGACAGGGTAGAGGAGTAAATGACATGGGCACAAATCATGCAATGAAGTACTTTATCAACAGGTTCTCTTTTAAGACTATTATAAGATTATTGTTATAAGGTATTTTAATAATTTCTGGGAACCGTTTTCTCAATGACTGATTGAAAATCATAGAAATTAATTTAAATATTGACTATATACTATACTTAGAAATAATAGTTTGTAATATATTTAATCTTAATTTATATTGCATGTGTATATTCATATATATTAGCCTGAATCACCGGCCCTTAAGACTATTAAATATTTGAAAAAAGTAAAAAAATACGTTGACAAACGTACAGCAGATGGTCATCCCAACAACAACGACGAAACCGATGACAGTGATGGCGAAGATATGGTGGGTGGTCTTTAAGCAAGCAATAAATCCCCCCAAAAGCCCCTATAATAAAAAATTACGAAATGTTTATGTTAGAGCGCCTCTTTTCCTTTTAGTCTATAGGGGTATATATTGCTCCCCGCTAACCACAGCGTATTGCTAGATTTAAAATTAGTATATTTGGAAATGCTATAAATACCTTAATATTTCATGACATTTAAGAGCTTTGTGGGTAGGAGTATGTGATCTATTTTTAAGACTTATATTTAAATAATCACCACTACATTTTACACTTTTATCAATCCCAAAATTGTTTACAAAACTATTTAAATGCACGCACACAGACTGGATCAATGCCTTTTTCGACATGGGTAATAAAATAAAAGAAATTCACTCAAATATTTAGATAAAAAAAAAGTTGTAGTTACATTTTTTTTAATATAATTTTTTATTTTTCTCTAAGTTTTTTTATGTTTTTTTCGATATATTTTTTGTAAATGTATTTTTAAATTTTTTAATTTTTTAAAATGTTGGCTGTTTGTTTAAAATGTTCTATAGAAATAAAATGTTCATAAAATGCCCATAGAAATCAAATTTTGATAAAATTTCCATAGAAATTTAAATTTGATAAAATTTCCATAGAAATGAAGTTTTGACAAAATATTTTATAGAAAAAATTTTTTTATTTCTAAAAATTTTTTTCTATAGAAATAAAATTTGGATAAGATTTTATATAATTTAAATATAAAAAATTTAACAAGATAAATTGAAAAAACAAATAGATACAAATCCAATTAAAAAATAACGAAAAGGTAAAAAAGATTAAAAAATAAAAACCAAGAAAAAAATTAAAATATGAAAAATGGATATTAAAAACAAGTTTCAAATTAAACAAATAATATAAAAACATAAATAAAAGAAAAAAAAAATAAAATAAAACAAGAGTAATGTGGTAAAAATACTAAAACAAAAAAAAAACACTAAAATGGAAAAAAAGAAATTATTAAAAAAATATAAAAGAGAAAAATTAGAAATAATACAAGACAAAAAAGGAAGCTAAGAATTCAAACTAATAACAAATTAAAAAAAAAAAAAAAAACAAATTTAAAAAATAATAAAAAAATTAGAAAATTAAAAAAGGTTGGTCAAGTAAAATAGGTTGGTCAATGGAAAAAAATTTAAAAATTGTTCAAATTAAAAAAAAAATAAAAAAACAACTAAAAACAAAATTTAAATAAAAAAACAATAATTAAAAACTAAAATATATATATATATATGTATATATATATATATATATATATATATATATATATATATATATATATATATATATATATATATATATATATATATATATATATATATATATATATATATATATATATATATATATATATATATATATATATATATATATATATATATATATATATATATATATATATATATATATATATATATATATATATATATATATATATATATATATATATATATATATATATATATATATATATATATATATAAAAATTAATAAAATTAAAAAAAAAAATATATGAAAACATTACCAAAAAATAATTACAATTTTAAAAAACAAAAAGAAAAAAAACAAGTACAGAGTAGAGCTGACAAAATATCGATGGCACTATCGATATTTAATTTTTTGACCGAATATCGATTGATATTTTTCCGATGGAAAAAAATTTTTTTTGCAAAACTAAAGAAGAATAAGCAATACGACACTGAATGTATCTTTTAAGATACATTGCGCCTATAGAGGGCGCAATTTTCATCCGATTAAATTAACATTTTGTACAATGATTTCACTCATGACTTCCAACTGACTTTATTAACCTTGGTTTTATTTGGTCTGTGCATTGACATTGCTTCTATATAAATCGATCTCCTCATTTTTACCTCTCATTTTCGTTTGAAATATAGGTGTTGGGAAATTAACGATAGTATCGATATTTATTATTTGAACTATCGAAATTATCGAATGTGTCGATTATAAGTCTATATGGCAGCTATATTTATATTAGTCTGATCTGGATCATGTTTGGGTCGGATGTCGGGAGGCCTAAAATAACTCATTTAATCAAATTTCAGCGAAATCGGATGATAAATAAAGCTTTTATGAGCTTCACAGCCTTTATCGGCATATCGGTCTATATGGCAACTATATTTAAATATAGTCCAATCCGAAACATACTTGCACCGGGATGTCGGAAGTCTTAAAACAACCCACTTTTTCAGCGAAATCGGGTAATAAATAAAAAATGTATGGGCTTCAGACCCTTTATCGGCAGATCGGTGTATTTGGCAGCTATATATAGATATAGTCCGATCCAAATCATATTTAGGTCGAGTGTCGGGAGGCTTAAAACAACTCACTGTTTCAAATTTCAGCGAAATCGGATAATAAATGCAGCTTTTATGGATTCCAGACCCTTAATCGGCAGATCAGTCTATATGGCAACTATATTTAAATATAGTCCAATCTGAACCATATTTAGTTCGGATATCGGGAGACTTAAAATAACTCACAAGTTTAAATTTAAGCGGAATCGGGTAATAAATGAAACTTTTATGGGCTTTAACCCTTTATCGGCAGATAAGTCTCTATTGCAGCTATATCCAAATATGGTCCGATTTAGCCCGCTCAAAAACTTAAACTGCGTGCAGCAAAAGACGTATTTGTGCCAAATTTCAGCTCAATATATCAATTTTGAAGACTAGAGTGATTACAACACAAGGACATCGTTAAATCGCCTTAGAATTTTATGACGAACCGAAATATATACACTTTGTAGGGTCGGAATTGATATTTCGATGTGTTGCAAACGGAATGGCTAAATGAATATACCGCCTATCCTATGGTGGTGGGTATAAAATATAGGATTAAAAAAACAAAAATTAAAAAAAAATAAAAATTAAAAAAAAAAATAAAAAAAAAAATAAAAATAAAAATTAAAAAAAAATTAAAAATAAAAATTAAACAAAAATGGGAAAAAATAAAAATTAAAAATAACACTAAATAAATTAAAAAAAATAAAAAAACTTAAAAAAGAGTTTAAAAAAATATTACAAAAAAAAAATTAAAAATAAAAATTAATGCAACAATCTACAGGGAAGCTGACACGAAGTGTTACCAAGTTCACACTGGTATAGCTCTCAAACTACAAAAAAATAATAATAAAGAAATTTAATTAAAAGAAAATAAAAATTAAAAAAAAATTAGAAAAAATTAAACTAAAAACAAGACCCAAGATCGGTTTATATGGCAGCTATATCAGGTTATAGACCGATTTGAAGCATGCGTGGCACAGTTGTTGGGTATCATAACAAAACACGTCGTGCAAAATTCCATTCCATTCGGATAAGAATTGCGCCCTCTAGAGGCTCAAGAAGTCAAGACCCGAGATCGGTTTATATGGCAGCTATATCAGGTTATGGACCGATTTGAACCATACTTGGCACAGTTGTTGGGTATCATAACAAAACACGTCCTGCACAATTTCAGCCAAATCGGATAAGAATTGCGCACTCTAGAGGCTCAAGAAGTCAAGACCCAAGATCGGTTTATATGGCAGCTATATCAAAACATGGACCGATATGGCCCACTTACAATACCAACCGACCTACACTAATAAAAAGTATTTGTCCAAAATTTCAAGCGGCTAGCTTTACTCCTTCGGAAGTTAGCATGCTTTCGACAGACAGACGGACGGACGGACGCGGCGATCAAGAATATATATACTTTATGGGGTTTCACACGAATATTTCGAGTAGTGACAAACAGAATGACGAAATTAGTATACCCCCCATCTTATGGTGGAGGGTATAATAAAAATTTAAAAAATTAAAGTAAAAATTTAAAGAATAAAAATTAAAATTAAAAGAAAATAAAAACTAATATAAAAAAATTAACATAAAATTTAAAATTAAAAAAAAATACATTGAAATAAAAATTAAAAAAAAAAATAAAAATAAATAAAAAAAAAATTAAAAAAAAAAATAAAAAAAAAATAAAAAAAAAAATAAAAATAAAAAATTAAAAAACTAGATAGAAATTAAAAATAAAAATTAATGCAACAATCAACAGGGTAACTGACACGAAGTGTTACCAAGTTTACATTGGTATATCTGTCTAACTAAAAATTAAAAAAAATTAATTTTAAATAAAGTAAAAGTAAAACAAAAAATAAAAATTAAAAGAATAAAAATAAAAAATAAAAGAAAATAAAAACTTATATTAAAACTGAAAAAAAAAATTAAATTAAAAAAATAAATAAAAATAAAAATTAAAAAAAAAAAAATAAAAATAAAAATAAAAAACAAATAAAAATTAAAAATTATATTAAACAAATAAAAAAAATAATAAAAAAATAGTAAATAAAAAAAACAGATAGAAATTAAAAATAAAAATTAATGCAACAATCTACAGGGTAACTGACACGAAGTGTTACCAAGTTCACACTGGTATATCTGTCAAACTAAAAAAATTTAATTTAAAAAAATAAAAATAAAACATTAAAAAAATAAAAAAATAGAAATTAAAAATTAAAAAAATAAAAAAATAAAAATTAAAATTAAAAGAATAAAAATAAAAACTATTATTAAAAAAATTAAAAAACCATAAAAATTAAAATTAAAAAAAATAAAAATAAAAATTAAAACTAATATTAAAAAAAATTAAAAAAAAATAACGAAAAGGAAATAAGAAATAAAAATTGGTGCAAAAATCTACAGGGTAGCTGACACGATGTGTTACCAAGTTCACACTGGTATATCTTCCAAACTACAAAAAATTAAAAAGAAAAATTAAAAAAAAAAAATAAAATTAAAAATTAAAAAAATAAAAATAAAAATTAAAAAAATAAAAAAAAGTAAAAATTAAAACTAATATTAAAAATAATTAAAAAGAATATAAAAAATACTAAAAATATAAAAAAATAAAAAAAAATAAAAAAAAATAGAAAAAAGTAAAAAAAATTAAAAAAAAAAATAACTAAAAAGAAAGTAAAAATAAAAATTGATGCAAAAATCTATAGGATAGCTGGCACGAAGTGTTCCCAAGTTCACATTGGTATATCTGTCAAACTACAAATGACACCTAGAAGATAGTTGTTGTATTACAGACAGCTAAGTAAATAATTTACAAGCCACCGAAAGCCCTTGCTTCTGAGTTTATTTTGAAAGCAGGTTATTCGTAAAAAAGTTTAAACGTAATAGTCTGAATGCGTTCTATTTGGCTGGAAAGTCACAACCGGCTATTGTTGGCTAACTCAAACACCTCAAAGGGAACTCAAACACCTTTTGTGTATTGCACCAAAAATTGTTAAAATTATACCTATAGCGTTACCAAACGACATGGTGGTGGTTCAGAAAAAACTGCAATAACACCTGAAATGGTTTGGCGAGTTTACGCTCGCCGCACAGGGTCTTACACCAAAGCAAAAAAAGTTAGACTCGAAAGAGCAAATTGTGTTTACTTAACCTAGTTTGGCCGAACATGGTGAATTTCCGAATATCGACTTCTCTGACGAGAAAATATCCCAATTGTGCTCAACTGGGATATTTTCTCGTCATTCGTATTGTGTTTACTTAACCGAGTGATCGGTAAAAATAATCTTGTTTACTTAAAAGAGCGCGCGCGAACGAAAAGTTGAGCCTGCGAACAACCACCCGTAGTAATTTTTCAACTCAAGTGGTGGTATGGAGCCTAGTAACTGTGATTTATATTCGTGAAAACATTTTAAAACTGCTTCGGAGCCTAAGTCGCGCAAACTTTTCGATCTAAGACCTACTAACAAGACTCGGCATTGTCACATTAAGCACGTTAAAACAAAAATCGCTAAAAACTCATGTTCCGCTCATCATTTCGAGCACACTTAGCTGTCCAATTCGCCAGAAGTCAATCCGATGGACTTTTCCTATTTTGGGCCGTTTTAGAGAACAGGGTAAAGACTTGAAAATATGCCAGTGTTTTTGAGCTTATGAGAGCCATTTTACAGAAATGGGCCAATAATTTCGCCAGATTAAATTCGTGCAGCTTACAACTCGTTTTTTGACCGGGCAAAAGTTGGTCATATCAAGCAAAAGTAAATAGAATTTGAAATTTAGATTACTTCCACGCATTTTTGTCATTTGAATCGATAAAAAATAGTTTCAGACAAAAAAAAAAATTGCCAATCATTACTGTTTACATATTATTACATATTATTTTTTAATAATTTTTGTTTTTATTTTAATTATAAAATATATTTTTTAAATTTGCTAGTTTAAAAAAAATATTATTTTTATATGTTATTAGTGTTTTAATTATTTAGGTTCGATTTTAAGTTTTTCTTTTATTTATTTTAATTAGCTGTTGTTTTTATGTTTTAATTTTAACACTTAACCCTTTAAAGGTTTATGAATAGTGCACCAGACATGATGATGCACAAGGACAATTTTCGAAAGTTCAGAAAAGAAAACCTTGAATAACCAATGTTAAATAGTGAATGGTAGCAAGATAAAAATCGATTATTTTTGAGGCATGATTATTTTTAATTGTTTTGCGTTTTTATACAAAATCATTGTTTGTTTTTCTAAAACTCTAATCGATGATCCTTTTACCATTTGCTATATTTCAAAGGGTTAAGCTTTTAGAAATCTCATTTTGTACTTCATAAGATTTTATAAAACTTATGACTAATTTACCTATTTTCCCCCTCCCCCTTTTCGCCATATAGGTTATGAACCAAGATGTTAAAAAGGAAAATCCTTTACAATTCCGCTTCCGTGCTAAATTCTATCCTGAAGATGTTGCCGAAGAATTGATTCAGGACATTACCCTACGTCTTTTCTATTTACAAGTTAAGAATGCCATATTGTCGGATGAAATCTATTGTCCTCCAGAAACTTCGGTCCTTTTGGCCTCGTATGCTGTGCAAGCACGCCATGGTGATCACAACAAGAACCTGCATTCGCCTGGCTTTTTGGCCAACGATCGTCTGTTGCCTCAGCGTGTTATCGATCAGCACAAAATGTCCAAGGAGGAATGGGAACAATCCATAATGACCTGGTGGCAGGAACACCGTGGTATGTTGCGCGAAGATGCCATGATGGAATATTTGAAAATTGCTCAGGATTTGGAAATGTACGGTGTGAACTATTTCGAAATTAAGAATAAAAAGGGCACCGATCTGTGGTTGGGCGTCGATGCCTTGGGCCTGAACATCTACGAGCAAGAGGATAAGTTGACACCGAAAATTGGCTTCCCCTGGTCAGAGATTCGTAACATCTCCTTCTCGGACAAGAAATTCATCATCAAGCCCATCGATAAGAAAGCACCTGACTTTGTCTTCTTTGCTCCCCGTGTGAGGATCAATAAGCGTATTTTGGCCCTGTGCATGGGCAATCATGAGTTGTATATGCGCCGCCGCAAGCCTGACACCATTGATGTGCAGCAAATGAAGGCCCAGGCCAGAGAGGAGAAGAATGCCAAACAACAGGAACGGTAAGAGTAACATTTTTCTTTTATATATAAGGAAAATCATTAAATTTTAATTTTTGTTTTTAGCGAAAAACTCCAATTGGCTTTGGCTGCCCGCGAACGTGCCGAAAAGAAACAACAAGAATACGAAGATCGTCTCAAGCAAATGCAAGAAGACATGGAGCGTTCCCAGAAGGACTTGATGGAAGCCCAAGAGATGATTCGTCGTTTGGAGGAGCAATTGAAACAATTGCAAGCCTCCAAGGATGAATTGGAATTGCGCCAGAAGGAGTTGCAAGCCATGTTGACTCGTCTCGAAGAGGCCAAACACATGGAAGCAGCCGAAAAAGCCAAATTGGAAGAAGAAATTATGGCTAAACAAATGGAGGTTCAACGCATCCAAGAGGAGGTCAATCAAAAGGACGAAGAGACCAAGCGTCTGCAAGACGAAGTCGAAGAAGCCAGACGCAAGCAGGTGCGATTATATAAAGACTTAAAAAATTGCCTAGAACTTTTTTGCACAAAACAAAGTTTTAAAGGCGGCTAAAAAAATCTACTTTTATACAAATTAAAGGGTCGAGTTTAGTTGAGTTGCTATCAGGCGAATTTGTCCATATCTGTTTTGAATTGCAATTTACTTAGTAGCTGAACATCCAAAACACTGATATTGCATGGAACTGAGAAAAATTTCCAATTTTGTACTAATTTTCTTATTTCATGGTTTTATCTCCTGGCTACGCAACTATAGTTGGACAAAGATCCATAATCGACCTCTGAATAAGGCACAACTTTCTTTCAAATATCTTTACATCTATTTGCTCTTTCCGAAATATGTTTTATACCAGCTCTTGCTACATGACGCACTCTCGTTCATTCAGCAAGTCCCTTTATTAGAATCTCTAAAATTAAACTTTCTATATTTTACACATTGCAAATCAAAAAACTTGATTCATTTCATATGTAGAACATTTCTCAAGACAATTGCTTAGAGTTAAGAACGATTTTCGAATGCTTTTGAAATCTTTGTTTATTTGCCTTCTTCAAAGAAGAGAGCGATTTCTAAAATGTTCTCGAAATATTCAATTAAATCGATATTTGTTGATAAATTGGTATATAAATGTAGCAGTTATTTAGGCTAATAAAATATTTTTTATATTTTTTTTTAATAAAAGCTATGACTAAATTATTTTTGTTTCTTATAGGCTGAAGCTGCTGCCGCTTTGTTGGCTGCTTCCACCACGCCACAACACCATCATGTGGCCGAAGACGAAAATGAGAATGAGGAAGAACTCACCAATGGTGATGCTGGCGGTGATGTATCCCGCGATTTGGATACTGACGAACATATCAAAGATCCCATTGAGGATAGACGTACATTGGCTGAACGTAATGAACGTTTACATGATCAATTGAAGGTATGTTTCCAAAAAAATTTAGAAAAATATTACAAAGACTGAAATTATTAGGTGAAAAAAAAATGTCTTACTTTAATTGGCTATGACAGAACATTTGTTCCACTAGCCTTACATAGAAAAGCATTCCAAGCGCCTCGATCTTCTGCGCTCATTCTAAAATCTCTGACACCAAGTTTCGAGGTGTCTCCCACCACTTGATCTTTCCATCGGGCTTTTGGTCTTCCCGGTTTGGGTGTACCACCGTGTTTGCCTTCAAAAGACTTCTTTGCTAGAGCTTCTTTATCCATTCTGACAACATGACCTAGCCAACGCAGCCGTTGTATTTTGATGCGTGTAACTATGCTAACGTCGTCATACAGCACGTGGTTCATACGTCGCCTAACGCAAATTGGCCATTAACGCAAACTGGTCCATATATCTTACGAAGAATCTTTTTCTCTAATACTCCCAGCACTGCCTCATCTGCTTTCACAAGTACCCATGCTTCTGAACCATATAACAACACGGGTAGTATCAGTGTCTTGTACAGTGTAATCTTCGTCTGTCGAGAGGTGGCCTTGTTTCTAAACTGCCTACTTAGTCCAAAGTAGCATCTGTTTGCCAGTATTATTCTTCGATTTATCTCAAAACTGGAGTCATTCGTTTCGGTTACGGCGGTGCCGAGGTAGATAAAGTTACTGACTGTCTCAAAGTTGTGGTTCCCAACTTTCTTCGTTTTCTTTATCTGCTCGGTTGTGCAAGGCTTTTTCGGAGTTGAAACCATCCATTTTATCTCCATTTACTGCCAGACCCATTTTCACTGGCTCTCTTTCGATTCTTTCAAAGGCTGCAGTTACTACTTCCGGTGACCGACCTATGATATCGATGTCATCGGCATAGGCGAGTAGCATGTGTTCTCTTGTCATTAGTGTGCCATATCTATTTACATCTGCATCTCGTATAATCTTCTCCAGCAGGATATTCAAGAGATCACGCGAGAGGCTTTCTCCTTGTCTGAAACCTCGTTTGGTATTAAATGGTTCGGAGAGATTCTTTCCTATTCTTACTGAGGGACGCGTATCAGCAAGTGTCATCCTGCAGAGTCTTATTAATTTTGCAGGGATACCAAACTCAGACATGGCTTGAAATACCTTTGAACGTAAAGGAGTATCGAAAGCGGCTTTGTATTCAACAAAGAGATGGTAGGTGTTGATTTGTCCTTCTCGGGTTTTTTCCAGGATTTGGCGCAGTGTGAATATCTGGTCCAGGGTGGATTTACCAGATCTAAAGCCGCTTTGATAGGGCCCAATTATCTCATTGATTTTAGGTTATAATCTTTCACACAGTACGCTCGAGAGTATCTTGTATGCGATGGGGAGGTGACTTATTCCTTTGTAGTTGGCACATTCCGTCTTGTCTCCTTTCTTGTGTACGGGACATAGTATGCTGAGGTTCCAATCATCGGGTATGCATACGCCTTATCAGTGTGTCGCCTCCGGTCTTAAATAGTTCAGCGGGTAACCCGTCAGCTCCTGCTGCCTTGTTGTTCTTTAGTCGGGTCACTGCTACCTGGAGCTCATTCTGACTAGGAGGTAAACATTCTATACCATCATCATTGATTGGTTCTGCGGTACCCTCTTCGCCACCAATGTCGGACACTAGCAGTTGGGTAAAATGTTCTTTCCATATCCTCAGCATGCTATCTGTGTCTGTTACCAGATTTCCTTCTTTGTCTCTGCAGGAGGATGTGCATGCACCAAAGCCATCGGTTTGATGTTTGATTGTTCCGTAGAATTTCCCGATTTCATTCTGACTCCTGTACATCTCAATTCGCTCACACTCACGTCTTTCCACTTCCTTTTTCTTTCTACGGAATAGACATTTCTCCTCTCTCCTTGTCACCCGATACCTCTCTTTCATCTGGCGCATTGGTACTGTTTGCAGGGTAGCATCTCGACACTCTTGGTCGTACCATGGGTTTCTTGGAGGTGGCTTCTGGTACCCAAGTAAGGATTTCGCAACATTTTCCATGGAGTGGGCAATAGTTTGCCACTGCGCCATTATATCATCGGAACAAGAAGTGCTTTCATTAAGCAGTTGGGTCAGTCGAGTGGAGTATGAAGCTGCCATCTGTTGTGTTTGCAGCTTTTCAATGTCCTTGCCATGTTCAAACGAACCTTTGCTGCAAAAAGGTAGTGATTCGAATCTATATTCGCTCCACGAATCGATCAGACAGCTAACACGCTGGATGAATGCCTTTCATCTATCACAACGTGATCAACTTGGTTTCTCGTGTTTTGATCGGGTGACAGCCATGTGGCTTTGTGAATATTTTTATGTTGAAATCTGGTGCTACTAACTACCGTGTTCTTTGCCGTAGCGAAATCTATCAGCCTCAACCCATTACTGGACGTTATCTCGTGGAGGCTTAACTTTCCGACTATTTTCGCATTAAAATATCCGAGAACGATTTTAGTTTTAGATTTCAGTTTGGTCCTTTTTTCAATTGCGTGGGTCGTCAACGTTGGAGGGGTCCGTTTTTATTATTCCTTTGTTTCTCATAGTAGATCTCATAGTTTTTCGGGACGTGTTACTGGCCCAGCGCCCAACCGCATGGGTTTTGTGGGTCATTTAAGGACCCCAATAACTCGCGCCGTTATATCGAGCATCACAGGTACTCAGTATTTAAGCAAGAGCCGGTGCTGGTCGGCCTCTCACTGAGACTCTCCACACTATACTACTGACTGTCCACCACTGCAGTTGCCGTATGTGCCACTATCCGCAACCTATGAAATTATGCGCCCGGCAACCAAACCTCTCGTGATGACGCTGAACGGAACACAAATCGGAGCTTAGAGTTCCAAACCGCGTGGCGCCCATAGTCATCCCGTGCCGGGAAGTATACTTCGGTTGGGTTTGTAGAAGACCCAAATCGGTTCATGCTTTGATATAGCGATTATTTTATGCAACCGTGAGCCTCTAGAGGGCGCAATTTTTATTTTGCCTGAAATTGCAAGTATATTTCTGTATATATTATTTCCAATAACCATGCTAAGTATGATGGTGCTCGCATGTAAACCGATCATTCAATTTGAATTCTTGAGGCTCTTGGCGCTATTATCCGGTTAAGCTGCAATTTTGAATGTGGCATTTTGTTATGACTTTTAATAGACGTGACAAGCACAGTATATGATGTTGTTGTAGCCACATTTTCAAGTGAAGTTGGCGATCCTCGTCAAGCTCCTGTAGGTTAGCAAGCTCGTTCCGGTCCAAAGGACCAATCGCCACGGGAACAGGGTGGCCATTGGTTATTTAAAGGCGCCAATAACTCGCCTTGTCATATCGAGCATCATAGGCACTCAGTATTTGTGAAAGAGCCGCTGTCGTCCGGCCTCTCATTGAGACTCTCCGCTCAATACCGCTGAGTGTCCGCGACTGCGATTGTAGCTACGCCATATGAAACATTCCACTATTCGGAACAGCATACGTGAACGAGTAAAATCGTTTGAAATCTCTCTATTGAGAATTGTATATTTCTTTATTGAACGTGAATTTTTGAAATGTAAAAACGCAAATGTTTAAATCGATCATTATTTATAACAAATTCAATATTGCAATGGATATATAAATGGTGTAACATCCATTAAATTCAAGATGAAATTCCATTCGATACGAAAGCGCTCTCGATCACGTATGCGGCAATTCGGCCCCAGTGCAAATCTGTTTTTTTTTTTTGTCATGAGGTGGTAAAGTCATTTGCCAATCCGTCAAAACAATACGAGGGAGAAAGTGTACAAGATTGTAAAATATATAAATAAAATTTGCAAACCATATGTGTGCATAGAAGTCAAATAAAATTTATTAAAGGCGCTATTACACGGCATGTAAATGCCATTTTTTGTACTCACATGTAATTGAAAAGGTTTGTCAAAATTGTCAATTTATATGCGATTCATCATTTTTTCTATCATACCTGTGTGTTATTTTCGTATGACATAACCTAAAAATGTGAGCCAAAAGCCGAAATAGAGCACGCTCTAATCGAAAAAATTTACATATGCTATTTTCAAAAGTGATTTTCATATGTTAGTTTCGTTTGTATTACACGACATGTACAACTCAACATGTGCTAAATTTGACATGTCATGCCGTGTAATAGAGCCTTAAGATTTGTGTAGGCAATTGGTTTTAATTCTATTTTCCCATTCACAATAGAGGTTTACTGCGAGTGTCCGCATTTATTTGTGAAAAATACATCATGGCAATCCTGGCAACAGATGTTCCATAGATAAATCATATAAAGATAAATAATTTGAACTTCGCGCAGACTAGTTGGTGGCGCTTGTGAATATAGATAAATGAGAATTGTCTAAGGACATTGCGCAAGCAGAATTCTGCTCTCAATGTCATGCATTTTGCGTTATATGCAATTTCTAAATATCCATTGTATTATACGACATGTACAACTCAACATGTGCTAAATTTGACATGTCATGCCGTGTAATAGAGCCTTAAGATTTGTGTAGGCAATTGGTTTTAATTCTATTTTCCCATTCACAATAGAGGTTTACTGCGAGTGTCCGCATTTATTTGTGAAAAATACATCATGGCAATCCTGGCAACAGATGTTCCATAGATAAATCATATAAAGATAAATAATTTGAACTTCGCGCAGACTAGTTGGTGGCGCTTGTGAATATAGATAAATGAGAATTGTCTAAGGACATTGCGCAAGCAGAATTCTGCTCTCAATGTCATGCATTTTGCGTTATATGCAATTTCTAAATATCCATTGTATTATACGACATGTACAACTCAACATGTGCTAAATTTGACATGTCATGCCGTGTAATAGAGCCTTAAGATTTGTGTAGGCAATTGGTTTTAATTCTATTTTCCCATTCACAATAGAGGTTTACTGCGAGTGTCCGCATTTATTTGTGAAAAATACATCATGGCAATCCTGGCAACAGATGTTCCATAGATAAATCATATAAAGATAAATAATTTGAACTTCGCGCAGACTAGTTGGTGGCGCTTGTGAATATAGATAAATGAGAATTGTCTAAGGACATTGCGCAAGCAGAATTCTGCTCTCAATGTCATGCATTTTGCGTTATATGCAATTTCTAAATATCCATTGTTTCCTTTCCCGTGAAGGAAACTAGGGCGTAATGCACGTATTTGGAGTTTCGGCAGTCATATGGGTCGATTATGGATAGCAACCCAATTTCAGTAGGGTGGTCAACGGCCAAATTTGTTACAGAAATTTTAATTTTTGTATTGAATTACTTTTTTCGAATTTCTTAGTAGCTGATCTTTAAAAATACTATTATTGAATGAAATTGACCAAATTTTCAAACTTGCGGGCTGTGGACGCTCCCGGTAGCTCGCACACAGATCGGATCTCGATGTCCCAGCCTGTGTGGTGCTCACAGCTATCCGGTGCCATAAGACCATTTTGTAAAAATTTCGACTTTCGACTACGCCATCGCCAACCGGCAGGATTCACTGAATAAGGTTAAGCCAAGCGATCAGCCGATATACTTTTTTTTTAATATTTGGCAGTACTTGGCACTGAGGATGTCAACTTGTTCTCTTTTTACATTCATTCTTTGTTTACGTTTTCTCCTATATGATGACATTTTCAATCGTCAGATTTGACATCCTTAATGATGTTTATGGGGCCTATCCACTTTGTGTTTTGCATGTGACCTAACCTTCTATTAGTGAATCCTGGCCAACCGGAATAAGGGGGATTAGTTTTCACCTTTCCTTTTGAACAAATTTTGTAGTTTATAAACTCTTCTTATTTTTATTCATATTGTATTAATAATGATTTTCTCTTCTGTTTTAGGCCTTGAAACAAGATTTGGCCCAATCTCGGGATGATACAAAAGAGACCCCGAACGATAAGATTCATCGTGAAAATGTACGCCAAGGACGCGACAAATACAAGACATTACGTGAAATCCGTAAAGGCAATACAAAACGTCGCGTTGATCAATTCGAGAATATGTAAATTATACTATTACGCTCCCCCAAACACCACCACACACTTGTTTTTCTTTTTCGTTCAACTTTTTTTTTGTTATTTTCAAAAAAAATACATATAACAATCCAAAACAAAACAACAACCAACAACTACAATTTCCAAGCTTGTTTTTCGGGGTATATCAAAAAAAAATATATATTTTAAAATTTTCTATAAGATCTTAGGAAAACCCAATTATTGCCGCCTACTAAAGAAATCAAAATCAAAAAAAAAACAAGCCATCAAACAAACAAGAAAAGAAAACCCAACATTACCCAACAAACACTACCATGTTTTATTATTATATATATTATTATTATTTCTTTAGATAATAATTAATTCCTCTTTATAAAATTTAATTTTTTGCTGCGTTGATCATACATGCATATGTATATGTGAATACGAATTCTAATCTTATTCATAAATTGTAGAATTTGAATAACAACAAAAAATACAACAAAATTACATTTAAACGAAAATCAACAATAACAAAATCAACCAATCAACCATCAACCAATCAATCAAAACAAGATCCATTCATTTAATGTAACAAAACGAAAAGCGAGTAATAAAAACTTAAACAACAAACAAACAAACAAACACACACACACACAATTTAGTAATGAAAAACTTAAAAAATATATATACATAAATTATATTTAAAGAAAAAGTATGTCTTCAAAAGTAAAAGGAAAAATTAAAGAAAAATGTCGCAAACAACACTAAACGCTTATAAAAAGAAAGAGAAAGAAAATATTGAACATATTTTTTTTGTTTTTTTTTTAAAGTAAAATATTAATTTTTGTTTGTTTTGCATTTCCATTTGTTTTTTAAGTTTTTTTATATATGTGTAGTATATAAAAACCTAAAAAAGCAAAACAAAACTTTATTACAATTCATTTTAAAGAGAAAAAAATATTAAAGTTTTTTAAACAATAAAATATTTTTTTTCATCATTATTTCATTTGGGATATAAGAAATGAAGGTTTGTTTTGTTTGAGTAAAGCATAAGAGGAGTCTTTCCATAATTAGAATGTAGACTTATAGGCTAATTGTTGCACTTAGGTAAGTATTCATTTTAAGTCAGCTTAAAGGCACATGATTAAGAGATTGCGCCTTCGAAACTAAGGTCTCGATTATGGATGGCAACTCAACTATGGTTGCGTTGCCAGTAGATAAAATCATAAAATAACAAATAAAAAGGCGTTAAGTTCGGCCGGGTCGAATTTTGGATACGTAAAACTCCTTTCGTCAAAATCCGGTGAAAATGCATATCTTATGCCCCATAGCAGCTATATCGAAATATATTCCGATTTTGACCAAATACTAACAAGTACAAGTCATTCTTCAATTGTGTATAACAAAATATTGGTCTTTTTAGCAGCTATATCTAAAAATAAACCAATCTGAACCATATATGACACGGGTATCGAAAAGCCTTACATAAGTCACTGTCCCAAATTTCGACGAAATCGGACAATAAATGCCCCTTTTATGGCCTCAAAACCTAAAATCGAGAAATCAGTCTATATGGCAGCTATATCCAAAACTAAACCGATCTAAGCCAAATTAAAGAAGAATGTCGAAGGGCTTAACTTAACTCACTGTCTCAAATTTCGGAGACATCGAACAATAAATGCTCCTTTTATGGGCCCAAAACCTTAAATCGAGAGATCGGTCTAAATGGCAGCTATATGCAAATCTTGATCGATCTAGGCCAAATTGAAGAATAATGTCAAAGGGCCTAACACAACTCACTGTCCCAAATTTCGGTGACATCGGACAATAATTTCGCCCTTTATGAACCCAAAACCTTAAATCGAGATATCGGTCTAAATGGCAGCTATATACAAATCTGGACCGATCTAGGCCAAATTGAAGAAGAATGTCTAAGGGCCTAACTTAACTAACTGTCCCAAATTTGGGAGACATCAGGCAATAAATGCACCTTTTATGACCCCCAAAATATTAAACCGAGAGATCGGTCTATATGGCAGCTATATCCAAAACTGAACCAATCTGAGCCACATTGAAGAAAAATGTCGAAGGGCCTAACTTAACACACTGTCTCAAATTTCGACGACATCCAACAATAAATGCGCCTTTTATGGCCCCAAAACCTTAAATCGAGAGGTCTAAATGGCAGCTATATCCAAAAGTGGACCGATCTGAGCCAAATTGAAGAAGAATGTCGAAGGGCCTAACACAACTTACTGTCCCAAATTTCGGAGACATCGAACAATTAATGCGCCTTTTATGGGGCCAAAGCGATAAATCAAAGGATCGGTCTATATGGCAGCTATATCCAAATCTGGACCGATCTGAGCCAAAATGAAGAAGAATGTCGAAGGGCCTAACTTAACTCTCTGTCTCAAATTTCAGCAAAATCGTATAATATATGTGGCGTTTATGGGCCCAAAACTATAAATCAAAGGATCGGTCTATATGGCAGCTATATCCAAATCTGGTCCGATCTGAGCCAAATTGAAGTAGGATATCGAAGGGCCTAACATAACTCTCTGTCCCAAATTTCAGCAAAATCGGATAATAAATGTGGCTTTTGTGGGCCTAAGATCCTAAATCGGCGGATCGGTCTATATGGGGGCTATATCAAGATATAGTCCGATATAGCCCATCTTTGAACTTAACCTGCTTATGGAAAAAAAGAATCTGTGCAAAGTTTCACGTCAATATCACTATTTTTAAAGACTGTAGCGTGATTTCAACAGACAGACGGACAGACCTACGGTAGCCATGTCCGTAGCCATCGTCTTAGATGATCAAGAATATAAATATTTGATAGGGTCGGAAATGGATATTTCCATGTGTTGCAAACGGAATGACAAAATTAATATCAGCCCAATTCTGAAAACTCCCTGGTAGTTTATTCCCCTCCGTTCCGAGTCCGATACTTAAAGGAGGTCCCTTATCTTTGAGCTCACTCAATGATGTGCAAGAAGTCTTCTGCCTGTTCCTTAATGGAATGTTAGTGGGCAATTTTTCAAAAATACTTGGCGCAACATTTGGCAGCATTTACTCCACAGGAGTAGGAATAAATTCATAAGTCGCTTTTCAGCAGCACTATGTCCAGGAGCCGTTCCAAACACCAAGAAAAGTGGCCGCCGCCCTGAAATGTCGATTAGATCTTCAAGTTCTAGCTTCATAAAAGGAGGATTTTAGATAAAGCGGCGTATCATGCAGACCACCACAGCATTTATGACGACGAAGGAGGGGAAAACCTCTATACTACACACTAAAGTATTCTGCCCAAGAACGATCCGGTAGATTCAGCCACCTTAACTCCTTTTGGCAAGAGAAAACGCCAACATGCAGAATGTGTGCCCGACTCCCGGTACGGGATAGCTGTGAGCACCATACAGGCCGGAACATTGAGTTCCGATTTGTGTAGTGTTCATTGCTCTCTCGAGAAGCTTAGCTGTGAGCTACCGGGTGCGTCCACAAGTTGCGGATATGCTCCATACGGATTAGCTGCAACGGCATTAGCGGACAATCATTAGTATCGAGCGGTGAGTCTCAGTGAGAGGTCCGCCGGCACCGGCTGTTACACAAATTCTAAGTGCCTATTATGCTCGTTATGACAAGGCGAGTATATGGCGCCTTTAAATAACAAATGACCAACCTGTTCCCGTGGCGATCGGTCCTTTGGACCGGAAGGAGCTTGCTCAGCTACAGGAGCTTGACGTGAATCGCCACATCCACATAAAAATGTGGCTTCAACAACACAATATAATTAATCTATTTATCTGTCCACCAGACCACTCTGGAAGCATATAATTGTTGGATGAAGACGGAAAGTTGTTATCATAACAAAAAATGTGGTGACAAGCTGTAAGCCATAATCGTGTACTATTAAGAACAAAAATTAAAGTATTATAGTTGAGAACCATAACACACACAAACATCGAAAAATGGCGCGAACTTGTTACGTATACAAAATCAGAATTGATTGACTGATTTTGACAGATAGTGCACTCAATATTTTGTTGTTGGGCAACTGCCACTACCTGTAAATGAATATATCTTGAGTGAGACCACCTTTTAAATCCCTCTTGGTGTAGCTCGTAGGTATACCTTACCGGGTGATGATTTAAACGGTTGTACTTGCTGCTGTTTTAAGCAGGGTACTCTGTTTTAGTTTGAAAAACTTCAACAAAATATCTTCATTTACTTAAACACATTCACGGCAAACTTTCTGCACAAACACAATCCTGTCTTGATATTACACTAGGAATGAATGTGTCTAATTGCTACTTTTTTAAGGCATTAGCCTAAAACAGCATTTTAATTTTTCACAGTTTTCTCCTACAATTTTTTTTTATATGGTGTTTAACAGTTGTTCACGTGCAAAACCGAATAGCCCCTAGCCTTCTGCAAATCTATGAGTGTGAACGATCTATAAGCATTATTGACTACGATGTTTTTGCAACGCAGCATTCACAATAAACAACAGTGCCAGTAATGTCAACCCAGCAATGGTAGAGAATATTTTAAGCAAAGTGGTATGTTTTGATATTTGTTAAATATTTTAAAAATAACAATTTTTAATTAATTTCATGTGCTAAATATTTATATTTTAATTTTCTATAAAATGCCATAATCTTTTGAACAAATTTGAAGGTATGAATGTTTGATTTTACTAACAATTTTGATATTGCTATCTATATTGTCCCTCTTGGCGGTTTTAACGCCAACTAAAACCAAGCCCCCACAACCCTAATCATTGGTTTTCTTGGAATCATTATATGGTAACGTGGGAAAAAATTAAACTTTTTCGTGATTTTGTTCTTTTTGACCATAACGTGTGAAGTGAGACAAGCTATGCACGTATATCTACTACCGATAACTCTGTATCTTTCCCGCTGCATTAGCAATACTGATGCAATGCATAAATGCTACCAAAAATAAACATTGCAAACAAATGCGACAGACCCGAGGAAATAAATAGATTAACCACACGGTCAAAGCCATACAAACCACTAGCAACTACCGTTTACAACGACAAGGGAAACGAATCGGAAAACATCTGTTTGCATTTCTCTAGAGTGGCAATGGCCAGCTAAGTAATATAGAAGATCACCCACCTAACTAACTAAACTATAAGTATGTGCTAATTTGATGATCGATCGCCGACCCACAAAGTGCAAGAGAGAAGAGAGTTCCGTCGACGTCAATCATCCCACCACAACAAACTGTAAGTAATATAAACGTTGGATTGCTTGACTAGTTTCTTCTGTTGTGTTGTGTAGTAAGTATTATCATAGAATGAATCGCCAACGTACTGTCATTATTTTCAAATCAGAATCGGAAAGTACCGATGTCTACGCTGCGGAACTAAAGCATCACTTCTTTCATCCGATATTCGTGCCTACGTTAAGTTTTGGCTTTAAGAACCTTGAGAAATTGTGCGCCAAGCTCCAGCATCCAGATGATTATGAGGGTATCATCTTCACTAGCCCCCGCTGTGTGGAGGCCGTCTGCAAGGCCTTGGATAAACAAGAGCTGCCGGGAGGTTGGAAAATGTTGCGTAATTATGCAGTTGGTGAAGTCACGCATAACATGGTGCACGACCATTTACAACAACTATTCACGCATGGCAAACAAACGGGAAATGCTCGTGCTCTAGCCGAATTTATAATCGAGGCCTTTGAGGGGGACAAAGACAAACCTCTGCTGATACCATGCAGCAATTTAGCCCAGGATACTTTAACTGTAATGCTTAAAGAGGATGGCTTTCGCATAGACGCCTGTGAGGTATACGAAACAAAATGTAGTCCCGATTTAAGCGAAAAAATGGACGAAGCCCTTAAGGCGGAGAACATCGAATTTTTGGCTTTCTTCTCTCCCTCGGGTGTGAATTGTGCCTCTGAGTATTTCAAAGCTAAAAATATTCCCATGGACAAATACCGTTTGGTTGCCATTGGGCCAAGTACACGTCGTGCCTTAGAGAATAAAGGCCTTAAAGTTTATTGCACAGCAGAGCGTCCAACGGTGGAGCATTTGATAAAGGTTTTGATTAACCCACAAGAGAGTAGAGAAAATCTATTAAAGGAATCACAGCATTCACTGCAAGAGTGAAGCGAAAGTCTGCCAAATAACACATAGAATTTTGGTTCAATAGGATTGGACAAAAGACAAAATTTATTATAAGAATCACCCAAATTGTTGTAATTTAATTATTATTTTTTTTTAATAAATTATTTAGAAATTAAAATGAAAATATATTCCATTTTTGTTTTTAGGGAGAAAAATTTATTCTATAAGCTTTTAAATTATTATTTTACTGCAAGGCAGTTTCTAAATATCCATAACGTATCGGAAAATCATTTCGCCTGTCCTATTTTCTTGGGGATATGAAGATATAGTTAACAATCTATGTGACTTTAAAAATGTTTCCATCATCCATTGAATCCCAGGCTGTATCCCTCAGAGCGAACATAGCCAGCAGTGGGTCAAAAGCGTCGTCGTCGTCGCCTTCTGCTTCATCGTCGTCGCCTTCTGCTTTATCGTCGTCGGACCGGATTGACCCGGTGAATTCCTTCATCAGCAAGGGCTGCCGCTTCAGTGTACCACACACTGCTACTACAACAACAACACTACCGGGTGAATGTAGTCCTTGGAGAACGACCGCCACCCATTGCACCCGAAGAAATCGACCTCCCCGGCAAACCAGAGTGGTTCTGGCTCAATTACGTTCCGGCAGATGCAGCCGCCTCAATTCCCACAGAGCTAGGATTGATGCCGACGTGCAAGATGTATGTCCCGATTGTAACCAGGGACCGCACGATACACGTCACCTGTTTAACTGCCCGGCCAGACCCACTCGACTCAGACCCAGATCCCTGTGGACGCACCCCATCTTAGTCGCGAAGTTCCTGGGTCTTGACACTCAACAGAATCAAGCAGACGAAAGAGAGTACACAATAAACTGCTACAACAACAACAACAACACATGGAGTGCATGGGGATAGCAGTCAGGTCCGGTACTGCCGAGATAAAGGTATACAATGTGAACATACCGCCGGTTGGAGGCCACCGTAGCGCAGAGGTTAGCATGGGTTCGAATCCTGGCGAGACCATCAGAAAACATTTTCAGCGGTGGCTTTCCCCTTTTAATGCTGGCAACATTTGTGAGGTAATATGCCATGTATAACTTCTCTCTAAAAGGTGTCGCACTGCAGCACGCCGTTCGGACTTGGCTATAAAAAGGAGGCCCCTTATCATTGAGCTTAAACTTGTATCCTTCATTCCACCCCCTCTAGACGGCATAGAGATCGTATCATATGCGGACGATTGTACAACAATGGCATCAGGCCACCCACCCATTGTTGACATCTGCGATATGCTGAACGTCTACCTCAACAAACTTGCCTATTATTTCGTTACAAGAGATCTGAAGATATCTGCCTCCAAATCTTCAGCCTCATTGTTCACTACAAAAACGAGTGAGGTGAATACTGAGCTGATTGCGATGGTCGATAGATAAATGATTCCGACCATCAAGTGTCCCAAAATACTTGGCGCCACATTTGACAGCTCTTACACATTCTCCCACATGCCACAGCAATTTCCGATAAATTCAAAAGAAGAAACAACGTGCTCAAGTCACTTGCTGGCAGCACTTGGGGTGCAGACAAAGAAACCTTTTCGACCTCTTACAAAGCCATTGGCCGGTGTTATGTTATGCAGCGCCAGTGTGGTCTAGTCAGCTTTGTGACACCCAGTGGTATAATATTCAGATCTGTCAGAATGCCGCCTTCGGAACTGCGACGGGGTGTCTTCTCAGTTTTCACGTGCACCACCTCCATCAGGAGACAAAGATTCTACCCAAAAAGTATTGCCTACATGCTATCTAGGCAATATCTTTTGGGCACAGAGACCATCCAAATCATCATCTTGTGGATAGATATCCACCGCTCAGAAGCCTTAAGTTAGATCTACGTGTTCTAGAGTGTGAAGTTCAGCGCTACAAAAGAGAAGCTCTAGATCAATCGGATGAGTATGCGGTCTTTCGGGCAATGGTCTATGCCATAACAAAAGCCGCAAAAGAAAATCGGGGTAGGGATTTACCATCCTCAAAATCAGGATTCATGTGGACAGTGAGGGGGTCCTCAAGGCCTTGGATTCGAGGACAGTGAACTCGAATCCCAGAATAGACTCATGACAATAGCTCTCAGATGAGCCCAGTAGCTCTCAGTTGAGCTTCTCGTAGTGGTGATGAACTTCACACAAGTCATAACTGAGCGTTCCAACCCGTTTGGTTGATGTGATGTGAAACCTTTGCACTTGTACGTGGAGTGTGCGGCGTTGAAGAATGTATTCAGACTGAGGGAGTTGGGGATAAGGCGCTCGGGCATTCGTCTGTTCTGCAGAAGGCTGCTGGCGTGGGACGGACTTCCTAGACGGAGCTTTGATCTGGGGGCGTCCCAACTTTCTTGGGTCCCTCTTTCTACAAGGAGGGGGGGGCATCGGGCGGGGGTTGTTTTGAATTCCTAGGAATTAGGGAGTCAAAGACTTCTGGATAGGTGCAGGGTTTTTCAGACAGAGGTTTTCGCGATTCTCAGGGCCTTGGATGTGATCCTGAACCAGCAGCGGTGGCCCTCTCAGACTGTCATGGTTTATGTGTATACTCAGGCGGTGTTGAAGGCCTGGCAGTGGGTTGGGTGAGTTCGAGGCTTGTCGGAGATGCAGGGAGCATCTCGGACGTTTGGGGGCTGCTGTCTGTTCTGCAGAAGGCTGCTGGCGTGTGCCGGACGGATCTTTCTTCTGATCTTTTTCTGTGGTGACGGGGAGAAGGCGTAGAATTATAGGTAAATACGTCTTTTCTCCACTGTACTCCCTGCTTTCTCTTGACCACCGAGTCATTCTGGGATTCTGCAAGGGTCTGAGATGGCATATCAATCCCATGGCAGCCGGTTCAATCCCATGGCAGCCGGTTACAATCCCATGGCAGCCGGTTGTACGTACCGGATTGACCCGATGGACTTCTTCATCGGCAAGGGCTGCCGCCTCAGTGTATAACTCACTGCTACAACAACAACAACATGGCATATCAAGCAGGTCTAGACAACATTCATGCAGACACGGTAAATGGCTACCGGGTGAATGTAGTTCTTGGAGAATGACCGCCTCCCATTGCAACTGAAGAAATTGACCTTCCCCGGCAAACCAGAGTAGTTCTGGCTCAATTACGTTCCGACAGATGCAGCCGCCTCAACTCCTACAGAGCAAGGATTGATGCCGACGTGCAAGATGTATGTCCCGATTGTAACCAGGGACCGTACGACACACGCCACCTGTTTAACTGCCCAGCCAGACCTCGACTCGACTCAGACCCAGATCCCTGTGCCCGCACCCCATCTTAGTGACAGAGTTCCTGGGTCTTGACACTCAACAGAATCAAGCAGACGAAAGATAGAACACAACAAACTGCTACAACAACAAAAACATCGCCAGCACCTTCCCAATTTTCTCCTCAAGACCTGAGAATCTCATCCATATGAAAGACCCGCAAAAGAGGGTAATTGTTATCATATAACCCATATTGCCCTAATAAAAAATAAGCAGGTTTTTTTTAATTTTATATTATTTGCTAAAATATTTTATTAAAGAAAAAATATAACTAATTTAAAAAATATAATTAAAATACTTTTACTTTTTGTGAGAAAATATTTTGTTTATTTTTTTTTCCTTTGCTTTTTTACAACAAATATAAGTCTTTTTGAACTAGGGCAGTGTACTGTTGCATGTATTCTTTATTTGTTCCTATTGTAAGGGTCTAGATTGTTATGGGTTACAATTTACTTAAATTTGTATGTTTTATATCCGGCTTCTTTTTTTTTTTAACTTTAACAAAGAAAATATTCAACTAAAAAAATTAATTCAGTATAGGTAAAAAAATAAAAAAAATTATAACTTAAGGCAATACGTTCATAAATTAATGACTAAAAATAAATTTTTTTTGTTATAATTACTAAACGTCCAAAAATATTTTTTTAAAACGTCTCTGCTGTACAAAACTCAACAAGCAATTTTTTTGTTTAAAACCTAAAAAAGAATTATAGCTAAAAAAAAGCGTACAACTAACTTGCACTCTACTGAACGCGATAGCTGCTGAGAATATTAGGATGAGAGCAATTGTCTATTCAGCATTCGCTGGCTGGGTATCAAGATATGGTTTGCCCTTGTTTCCATTGCTGAAATAAGTCGCCACGCTTAAGTGTGGGCAACTCCTCATTAATTTTACCCAGATTGAAGGAATCAACTGTGTTGCGTGATGAAAACACTGAGCTTGTGCTGTTAATAGGTCTGCGGGAGAATGCGGATTGTTGCCATAAGCAGCCACCATTCATTTGGCTGCTTGTTGTGTGCAGGGAGGGATTTGACAAAACAGAAGGGCGGGGTGAAAAACCACCCAGACTGGGAGAATCTATGGGCTGAAAGCTGAGTATGTTAGCCATAGTTGTAGTGCGTTGACTGCCATAATCATTTGGGGTGTCTGGACATAAAGAGTTCTCGCGCGACAATGGGCGACCACCTCCATTTTGTGATTCAAACCCCGACGAGTGCGAAGAGGCTCGGGAAAGACCCTCATCCATTGGTGTCAAGGGGTCTGCAGCCGTTTGCAAAAGCAGCCCAGTGGTTCTGGGAATTTCGGCCATAGACTGCCTTTGATTAAAATAGCCTCCAGAAAGCCATGATGCCTGGGAGGAGTTATTGTTCGTACTAAACCTAGTTGGCGAGAGTAAGCGGGCAGGTCTGGGAGTTGCATGTGCACTATTTTGTTGATAAACCGCACTTGTGGAGGCAGAAAAAGGCGAGAAAATTCCCGAAGTGATATGCGTTGCAGGTTGAACGAAGGTCTGATCTGTGGCAAATGTCGAGGAATTATTTGCGGCAGTGAAGAATGATGCCTCACGCTCTTGGGTTTGATTAGCAAATCTGGATTGCTCTCTTGGTTCCACAAATGAGTTATTAAAGACATTTCCATTATGCATGGATGTATTCGAACCAAAAACTGAAGCAGTACGATGCGGTCTGCTGTTCAGCTGCAAGTCGGAGGCAAATAAACCTTGGCGGGATTGGGGCATTGGCATGGGTGTGGCGAAAACCGGGCGTAATGTTTGGTTATCTTCCCCGGCATAACTGCGAAAACTGGTATTGGGTGAGATTTGTTTTCTGGGCATTTGATTGAGCGAAAACGTCGATGATGTCAAAGGTGATTTTGTTAAACGTGGTGAGGTGTTTATGCCAAACTGTTGTTGTTTCAGGGGCGGTGGTGATGGCACACGGAATGATTTGTTTGATTTTACACTACGCATAGAGACACAGCTTCCATTGAGCTGTTGGCTTAGCAAGCTCATGGTTTCATCATCACTTAGATAATCTTCGGAATAAATTTTGTGAAAACTATTGGCAGTGTTGTCATGTAGTTTGGGCGAGGGATCCGGTCTGGCAGTAAACGTCATCGTAAAGGTGACCAAAGAGGCAAGCAACTGCAAAAACACACAAAGTTTAGCAATTAAAAGCTTTTGCAACATGCAACATACTTACCATCAACACTTCCGGCTGCACCATAAAAAACTTTGCATCAATAAAACCACCAGCAAATAAGCTCCAAATCACCACTAGACTTGTGTGCCTGCTCAAATGGAAGCCATCCACCACATTGTGCAGAAATGCCAGGGCCAAAAGGACAAAGGGATATGCACTCACAAATAATGAAGTAAAACTAAGATGATGCACTTTTAGGCCCAACGAATACATCAACATCATGAAAATTGTTCTGGAAAACAATGTCATCTTCATGACAAACTCATGTTGCCTTATCACCTCGAAATAGGAACCGAATACTTTGAACAATGCAATAATGTGTGAGGCCAATAGAAATATGGGTTCGCCCATTCTATCGCCCAGTAGGTTTGTTAAATGTTCTCTCTTTAATGTGCCGGGCAATGAACTAAAAAGACAACAAATATTTACAGCAGTCAATAGGGTAATGCAAGTGCGTATTCTTTGTTTCCTGGTCTGTTGTATGGCATGTTCGATCTGATTGAGATGGGGTTGTTTAAGTGTTTCCGCTCCTTTGATAATGAAATCCAAAAATTTCGAACCCAATACCATTTTCTTTTTCTCACGCAATACCCTGTTCAAATGACGATCACATGTGGAACACAGGCGATATTGTTCCTCCAGTTGGGCCCTAGAAGAAAGAAAAAAATATGGAAATTGTAAAAAAATGACATTAAAACACCATAAAGACATTAATGACACCATAGAGACATTAATGACACCATAAAGACATTAATGACACCATAAAGACATTAATGACAATTGCAGCTACTTCGTATACAAAGCATCCCACGCTCCTCGGCGCTCCCAGCTAAACTTTTGGTTATGACGATGAACACAATCCAAATCGGAGCTGTTCTAACACTTGTGTTGCTCGTAGCCATCCCGTGCCGGGGTGCTCATAGTTATCCTGTGCCGGGGTATCATTCGTTTCGTCAACGGCGTACCGCCTCTTTAGACCAGTTACTGCAACACTGTCCTCAAACTCAGACATGGCTTGAAATACTTTTAAATGATGGATTTAGCAGGTCTAAAGAAGAGAAGTTTTTACATGGCATAGTACCTCTCAAATGTCGCCAGCATTAGAATAGGATAACCATCGCTCAACATTTTTTCTGATTCGAACCCAGGGGTTCAGCGTCATTGGTGGACATGCTAACCGCCGCGCTACGGTGGCCTCCTTGAACTATTTAGTATGCCTTGAAAAGGTTAGCGGAGCATACCGTCTTGTCTCGTAACTTGTGTTCAGGACATAGAACGTGGGTTGCTATATCCCTGGTAGATTGGAACTACGATATCCCTGGTAAAAGAAGTTACCAGGGATATCGTATATCGGATGGTTCCAAACTAAACGACCAGATGGTCTTTGGGGTGTACTCTAAAGATCTGGAACTGGTCATATCGGAGAGGTTACCCGACCACTGCAGTGTGTATCAAGCAGAGATTCTTGCAATTAAGGAAGTGGAGGAATGGCTAGGATATAATGTCATTACGACGATTGGCATAAATATCTTTTCAGACAGCCAGTTAGCCATTAAATCCCTGTAGAACGTATTTCTGAACACAAAATTCGCCCTCGACTGTCGCAGATCTCGCAACGAGATGGCTGAACAGTTCAAAATTTACCTGTGCTGGATGCAAAGCTAGAGATATCCCAGGGAATTCTATAGCAGAAGAGCTTGCGAGACTAGGGACTACCTTACACAGGGACACTGTAATCTGTGGGTATGCCTCTAGCGACATGTAAACCGAGTTTTCAGGACCAGGCCTGAAGAACAACGAATGATAGATGGTCACAAAGAGGGGCTATGAGCATTCCAAAACAATGTGGCCTAATCTTGACTTGAAGAGGTCTACTGCTTTGCTGTCATTGGCTAGAACAGACGTTCCAGTCATTGTGTCCGTCATGACAGGTCACTGTCTAATCAGAAAACAGACGGAAGGTTGCCAGAAACGACTTTTTTAGAAACTGTAGGGACATCGAGGAAGAAGAGGAACTAAAAGACATCTTCCTTCTTCTGTTCCTGTGGTATCACAATGGACGAAAACGTTTAATTGAGTCTGATGGCAGACTGCCACTTAAACCTAACACTAAGTGCTACCAGTTGGTTGCAATCTGACATTTCCATTGAAAAGTTTAATATTTTGTAGCATAATCCTACTCAGAACGTTTTGACGTACGACCATCATTTCTGTTGTTTACAGTCACTTGAAAAATTCTATTTGACAAATTTTCGTACGATCATTGTTCACAATTTTCGACGTGGATTACCACGACAAGAGAGCATTGATTAACTTTATACTTTGTATGTCGATGAAGCACTATCCTATTCAATCGTAGGCGACGCTCGCTTAAAGACAATTTCGGTAAAGGTGGTCCAACAACAGCTGTTGTACCGGAGAACAGTGATGCAATGCGTGAACTTATAGTGCATGACGTCTAGTGAAATATATGCATTTCTGGGCATTTCTCCCACCACCAAGCCCAAAACCTTAAATCGAGAGATCGTTCTAAATGGCCGCTATATGCAAATCTTGATCGATCTAGGCCAAATTGCAGAAATATGTCGAGGGACTTAACTCACTGTCCCAAATTTTGGCGACATCGGACAATTAATGCGCCTTTTATGGGGCCAAAACCTTAAATTAAAGGATCGGTCTATATGGCAGCTATATCCAAATCTGGACCTATATGGGCCAAATTGAAGAAGTAAGTCGAAGCGTCTAACACACCTCACTGTCCCAAATTTCAGCAAAATCGGATAATAAATGTGGCTTTTATGGGCCTAAGAACCTAAATTGGCGAATCGGTCTATATGGGGACTATATCAAGATATAGTCCAATATAGCCCATCATCGAACTTATCCTGCTTATGGACTAAAAAAAGAATCTGTGCAAAGTTTCAGTTCAATACCTCTATTTTTAAAGAGTGTAGCGTGATTTCAACAGACAGACAGTCGGACATGGCTAGATCGTCTTAGATTTTTACGCTGATCAAGGGTCGATTTATAGGGTCGGAAATGGATATTTCGATGTGTTGCAAAGGGAATGACAAAATGAATATACCCCCTGCCTTCGGTGGTGGGTATAAAAAGTGCTTCGACACTTGGTTTGAGCGCATGCAAAAGTGTATAATTACTGCTGGAGCATATTCTAAAATAAAATAAAAGTCATTTTTGATGATAATTATTTGCATTTTCACTATTAGGCCAGAAATATATACAGAATTCTACGCATGCCGCGGTTCTAATCATCGGTTTGGGTATATCTGTCGGATGCTGATTGTGTCAGACTTTGGATGTTATATCACTGTGGTGGTGTAGGTTTTAAAAAGTCGTTAGTCGAGGTTGAAGCGAGACTAGTTAAATAACGTTCAATGCCCTTAACGTAAAAATGCGTGTATTTTTGTTTTTATTTTCATTCAATTGGCCACATTGCGGTTCTGTTTAGGAAATGACGAATTGACTTAATATAGACATCTTAATAATAATCTCCATCAACCCATTGTTTTAAACTCGTCATCTTGTTCTAACATAAACCGCGTAATCATTCTATTATAGCCACAAAAAAAAGCAATATCAGAGAATTTGAATTTTTTTACTTTTCTTGCAGTCAGTACAAAACTTATTAACATTTGCACCCCTAAGCCATGTCATTTGTTAGGCAGGCATGGTTATCTGCAAACAAATTCTTTGCTATCATAACATTCCAAGACATTTTGCTTTTGTTATTTTTGTTTATGCGTATAGGTATAACCTTTTGTTTTCGTCTGCACACAGTAATAACAAAAGCGGCAGATGACAACATATTGCCAATATATTGCAGAGCAGGTAGATAGATCATCTACCTGGACTGAATATATCAACAGATGTTCAACATCTACAAGTACCAAATACACCAGAACTTATGGAAGGTTAATCTTTGCTTAAGATATGTCTTTTTTTGTAAACACATCTACTTACTGATAAACTTTTAATTCCTCATCAAAGTGGGATTCATTTTTCGGCTCGAATTGTGCCAATTTTTCCACTTTTAAACGTTGCGACTCATTGCACATCTCACAAAAGCCATTGGTTGAGGCCTTTGGCGGAAACATGTACGGCGGCTGGCTGATATTGAAACGTTTTTCCGATATCCCACTGCAGTCCAATTGTTCATAGATCTCCCGATTATAGTCTCCATTTTTATCAAATCCATTATATTGTTCACACGAGGGGCATACCCAGCTATTCGCCTCCAAATATGGGACCTTTGTATTGTGATTGCAAAACCAACAGTTGACAGTGATGTTAAAACGTGAACTAAAAATAGAGAGACACGAAAAAATATATAAGCAAACAGAGCGATATACAAATTGAAAATGTCAAGAATGATGTTGTTTGTCTGCAGTGAAAAAAAGGCGCGTATAGAATTGATGTCATTCCAATAAAACTTTGACCGCCACAAGAAATTCGCCAGTTTGTATGTGGTCTACTTAAAACTTACCGAATTTTTATGTAAATTTTATAAATCACTAGGAATACCACAAAACCAATGGCCAGCACTGGTAATAAGCTCATGGCCAGTGAAAGCAAAACATTGTTATACATTATAATTTTGTTGTCTCTACCAATTTAATTGTTTATATGTTTTTCACCTACACACACTTTATTTTTACAAAATTACTATTTGAAATACAACTTATCAATTTATTGAAATACAATTACTTATTGCGGCAAAAGGTAAAAATAACTAAGCAAATACCGGCAGCGCTGCTTCCTTCAAACACGAGAAGCACGCTGAATGACAATTAAGAATTGACGTTAAGCACAGCTATGTCAGGGTTTATGTAGTAGTACAAAAAATAAGCAGCGTGCAAGACAGAGTTGTGTTTATTGGTATTAGGTTAAATTCACATAAATACGAGGGCAGGTAAAACTACCAAATGCTGTGCTTTATTTAAATATTGGATATATAAGCCGTGGAGGACAAAAATAAAACACAAAAAAGTTTCCAGTGCAAGTCTGTTTGTTTACCATGAGGTGGTAACGACATTTGCCCACCTGTCAAAACAATACAAGGAAAAAAGTGCAAATATTTGCAAAATGTATAACTAAAATTTGCAACAAATAGTTGGGCACAGGATTCACTAATAGAAGGTTAGGTCACATGCAAAAACATAAAGTGGATAGGCCCCATAAACATCATTAAGGATGTCAAATCTGACGATTGAAAATGTCATCATATAGGAGAAAACGTAAACAAAGAATGAATGTAAAAAGAGAACAAGTTGACATCCTCAATGCCAAGTACTGCCAAATATTAAAAAAAAGTATATCGGCTGATCGCTTGGCTTAACCTTATTCAGTGAATCCTGAGTTGGGCAACGCATTTAAATAAAATTTATTAAGATTTGTGCACGCAATTGTATACAAAATTGGTTTTAATTTTATTCTGACATTCACAATAGAGGGTTTTCTGCATATCATGGCAATCCTGACAATGAACATCAATTGTCACATGTACAACAACATAAAAACCATATGGTGTGTGAGTACATGAGTAGAGAATATGCGCAAAATCTGACATCTTAATAACGTCAAATCTGGACATTGTAAACATATGTTCGCATGAGACAACCTGTAAATGTAATAAAAAATACAAACAAACAAGTGCAGAGAAAAAACGTCTTTTAGTATAGAAGAGTATTATGTTTTAGGAATTGTTGTGAAAAACATACAGAATAAATTAATTTTTAAAAACAAAATTATATGAAATTTTTTGTACAAACTCTATTTTACCATTATACTACATTAACTTCAATTGTTTTAGTTGCTATTTTTTATGGCATTAGTGTAAAAGAGGTTTTATTTATTTCATATGTTTTTAAACTTTTTATATGGAGTTTGACGGATTTTCGCATGGAAGGAGGAACAGAATACCAACCCTATGCAAAACATACAAATGATTACTGTAAAATTTCGTTCGTGAAACAATTAAATATTTCAGCGGCTAAGGGTTGGTACCATGCATGACATAATTATCAAGTAGAGTACCGTAAACATCTGTCAACGAGTTTTGGTGGTGTGTGTGTATTATAATTAAAAAACATACCACAGCCACTACCTGTAAATGTATATATCTGGGTTGGTACTAAAATATATTCATTTACAGGTAATGTACAACAAAATATTGAGTGTACTATCTGTCAAAATCAGTGTTTAGTGCAACTCTGATTTTGTGTATGTAACTAGTTCGCGCCATTTCTGGTTGTTTGTGTGTATATGGTTCTTAACTATAATACAAACACACAACCAAAAGTCGTTGACAGATAGTGCAGTTCGCGAGAAAAATTGTACACAGCTGTTTACTGTACACTGCCTGGTAATTATGTCATGGTTGGTACTCTATTCGGCTTTTCACTTGAACAACCGTCAAACTCCATATAAAAAAAGTTGTAAATGAAATACGTGTGAAAAATTAAAATGCTATGATGGCAGGATTGTGTTGCTGCAGAAAATTTGCCGTAAGAATGTTTTCACTATAAACAGAGTACTCTACTTTTTCACCCATTTTCTTCCTGCGTTTCGCCGATGTTTTTTTATATGGAGTTTAACAGCATTCCGCCTGCAAAACAACAGAATACTCAGCTTTATTCCAAAAGCAGAACAGAATACCAACCCTAAGGGTTGGTATCATGGTTCTCCTAACAAAAGATAACACTACATCATAATACAACTGCGTGAACTACTCTTCGCTAAGTGTCAAGTTTGAAAATAAAAACAACTCGAAAAGCTGAGAACCTGCACGTGTTGGTTTCTGACGATTGTAACATTTTGTTTTTAGTTGTTTAAATACATTTTTAAATTAAAATTAAGTTAAAATGCAGCACGATGATGTAAGTACAAAGACTTGTCAATATGGCAAGAAAAAAATGTAAAGCCCTTTTTATATTAACAGGTTGTTTGGAGCATCATCAACAAATCATTCTGTTCACACAAAGTCAAGTAAGTTTTGATGCATATTTCCTTTTTTTCTTTGAAATAAAGAAAGTTCCATCTTTTCATTAACTCCTTTAGAACTGATACACGTACATTCTGTCGCCATGAATACAATCTTACAGGCTTGTGTACTCGACGAACCTGTCCCTTGGCCAATTCACAATATGCCACTGTTCGTGAAGAGAAGGGCATAATCTATCTTTATATGAAAACGGCGGAGAGAGCTCACATGCCCAACAAATTATGGGAACGTGTAAAGCTATCGCGAAATTTTGAAAAGGCCATAGAACAAATCAATGAAAATCTGGTCTTTTGGCCAAAATACATGATTGCCAAGAATAAGCAGAGATTTTTGAAAATCACCCAATATTTGATACGTATGCGTAAATTGAAATTAAGAAGACAAAAACTTATTGTACCACTATCGAGGAAAATTGAACGCCGTGAGACACGTCGTGAGCAGAAGGCTCTAATAGCGGCCAAGATTGAGAACCACATAGAAAAGGAATTGATGGAACGTTTGAAACGTGGCACATACCAGGATATCTATAATTTCTCACAGACGGCCTTCAACAAAGCGTTGGCAGCCGAGGAAGTTGAGGATGATGAAGAAGTTGAAGAAGATATGGAGGAGGAACAGGAGTTAGAACACGAGATGGATGATGAAGCTAGAGAGTTGCGAAAAAATTTGCTCGATGAGGAGTTTGTTGAGGCTGATTCGGAGGAAGAAATCGATGATGACGAAGGTGATGACGATGAATACAGTGATGATGAGGATGCTATTAGTGAATCTGGTGAAAAGGAAGAAGTGGAAGTTGATAGTGATTTTGAGAATTCTGACGAAGATGTTGGTTCCGATATTGAGGTAAGAATTAAATTGTATTATTGTTGTATGAGAACACATCAATGCAAGACATGTAAGGAGAATATTGAACACAGCGTTAAACCTTTAAATTTGACAATTTGTGATATCTTTTCAACCGCAAACCACATTTAGTCGGATTTGAAAAAACAAAAATTTAGATCAGAATGAGGGAATAAATTCATTATAGCCATAATGGAAATGTGCATCCTAATTCCGATGTGATCTATAAGTACATCTTCAGAATGGCTCAATGGTAAAGTTAATTATTTTGTTTAAAAAACAAAAATACTGAAGTATTATTGACCCATAATGCAGTTTTGATGTCAGCCATGCGTGATTGTCTTTATTATTGTTAGAGTCATCCACACGCTAGCAGTTACATATGTTGTCTGCTAATTATTTTTTTTATTTTTACTCTAAACTGTTAATGTTTTAAAATCAAAGTTAAAGGTACAATTAAAGCAAAAAGCATTTACAATACATGCTAGAACTTTGGTATAGGAGAGAAGTATGGAGAACAAAACTACGCTAAAATTATTTGAGGGCCAATTAAAAAAGCGTTTCAGTTTATGTTGACATTTCATATATTGATTTGTTTCTTTTTTGTGACCTTGATGGATTTTTTTTTATGGGAATTATTGTTGTTGTTTTAGTGGCGATCCTCGTTAAGCTCCTATAGGTGAGCAAATTCGTTTCGGTCCGGAACGATAGCCGCAGGCACATGGTAGCCATGGTGAGAATGGTAGAATAACTTACAAAATGGCATGTTGGTTTTGCATAGTTTAACCATCCTAGAACTATGGAGAAAAATATGTTATTGGGTTGCCCAAAAAGTAATTGCGGATTTTTCATATAGTCGGCGTTGACAAGTTGTCAGTTATCAGCTGTTACTTTTAGATTGCTTTAGAAAAAAAGTGTAAAAAAGTATATTTGATTAAAGTTCATTCTAAGTTTTATTAAAAATGCGTTTACTTTCTTTTAAAAAATCCGCAATTACTTATTGGGTAACCAATATTTTTGACAATTTTACCAAATTGCCTGTTTTGCTCATATGGTGCCGATTTCAGATTCTGATTCTCGAGACATGGGTTGCATGACTGACCGTGTCGAATGCTTTTGATAGGTCCAGTGCCACGAGGATCGACCTTTAACATGGCCTGGCTGATTGAAGCCTCGGCACATGTGTGCGGTGAGGTCATGTAAAGCAGTTGTTGTGCTATACAGTCTTCAAAATCCATGCTGATGCTCAGCGAATGCAAATTCTCCAACGAGCCTGAGCCTCGGGAGGAGTAAATAGCACCTCAAGTGCCTTGACAACTGATAAGAGAAGCGAGATCCGTTTGTATAACTTCTCTTGCTCAAGGTATTTCCAGGCTGCAGTAGCGGGATCCCATCTTCCAGACATAGGGTACTATAGAGCAGGGATGGAAAATAAAAATTTACAAATGGTTCTAAAATGATACTTTTTGGGCCGAAAGAGTGCTTTTAAGTTTTGCATAAAGGTTTCAAGAATATTGGAGTTCAGGTATACAAAATATATCTCTTTCTTACCGATTAAAGATTACACAATGTGTGATGGAAATTTATGTAAAGAAAGAGTTTTGGTTCTCAGACCAATTTATTTCATTTAATTTATATATTGGGTTGCCTAAAAAGTAATTGCGGATTTTTTAAAAGAAAGTAAATGCATTTTTCATAAAACTTAGAATGAACTTTAAGCAAATATATAATTGCCATTTTGTTCGATAACCTTTTGCCATCTTCCTGGCAAATTTAGTATTCCACGCTCATAGAACTTCTGGCCTTTATCTGCAAAAAACTGAACCAATTGCGATTTTAAAGCCTCATCATTGCCGAAAGTTTTACCATTTAAGGAGTTCTGCAAAGATCGAAATAAATGGTAGTCTGATGGTGCAAGCTCAGGGCTATATGGTGGATGCATCAAAAGTTCCCAGCCAAGCTCACTCAGTTTTTGGCGAGTGACCAAAGATGTGTGCGGTCTAGCGTTGTCCTGGTGGAATGTGACACCTTTACGATTGACCAATTCCTGTCGCTTCTCCTTGATGGCTGTATTCGGTTTGTTAAATGAATTCCTTTCAATACATGTGGTACCCATATTAAAATTGACGCCAAACAAACAAATGTAAACAAAATTCCGCGCACTTTTTTTCTAAAGCAAGCTAAAAGTAACAGCTGATAACTGACAGAAGAAAGAATGTAATTACAGAGTCACAAGCCGTTGAAAAAATTTGTCAACGCCGACTATATTACTACTATATTATCGACAATTACTTTTTGGGCAACCCAATATAACCCTAAGGGAAGACGAAGGCGCCCTCCGTTGTGCAGAGGTTAGCATATTTGTAAATTATCGCTATGTGACTCGCCATTCGAACTCGGTGAATCGCTGAGCTAAAACTTTAATCGCACTGCACTCTGTAATAAGGGAAAAGTATCCCTTGTACCTTAATAAAAGCTGAAGACGAAGAATTTGCGATATAACCGAGACATACATATATCGGAGATGGTTGGACGAATTTGTGATTGTATAATGATACCTATTTATTTTACTTTAATTGGCCATGACAGAACATTTGTTCCATTTGCCGAATGTAGAAGAGCATTTCAAACGCCTCGATCTTCTGCCCTCATTCTAAAATCTCTTACACCAAGTTTCGAGGTGTCTCCCACCACTTGATTTTTCCATCGGACTTTTGGTTTTCACAGTATGCGTGTACTACCGTGTTTGCCTTTAAAAGAATTCTTTGCTGGAGCTTTTTCATCCATTCTGACAACATGACCTAGCCAACACAGCCGTTGTATTTTGATGCGTGTAACTATGCTATCGTCGTCATACAGCTCATGGTTCATGCGTCGCCTATGTTCACCATTAACGCAAACTGGTCCATATATTTTACAAAGAATCTTTCTCTCAAATACTCCAAGCACTGCCTCATCTGCTTTCACAAGTACCCATGCCTCAGAAGCATATAACGACTCGAGTAGTATCAGTGTCTTGTATAGTGTAATCTTCGTCTGTCGAGAAGTGATCTTGTTTCTAAACTGCCTGCTTAGTCCAAAGTAGCATCTGATTGCCAGTATTATTCTCAGCTTTATTCAAAAATTGGCGTCGTTTGTTTTGGTTACGGCGGTGCCGAGGTAGATAAAGTTGCTGACTATCTCAAAGTTGCGGTTCCCAAGTTTCTTCATTTTCTTTGTCTGATCAGTGGTACAAAGTGCCTTGTACCACTGATCAGGGAGTTGAAACCATCCCATTTTCATTGACCCTCTTTCGATTATTTCAAAGGCTGAAGTTACTACTTTCCGTGATCAGCCTATGATGACAATGTCGTCGGCATAGGCGAGTAGGATGTGATCTCTTGTGATTAGTGTGCCATATCTATTAACATCTGCATCTCATATAATCTTCTCCAGCAGGATATTAAAGGGATCACACGATAGGCTGTCTCCTTATCTGAAACCTCGTTTGGTATTAAATGGTTCGGAGAGATGCTTTCCTATTCTTACATAGGAACGCGTATCAGCAAGTGTCATCATGCAGAGTTTTATTAATTTTGCAGGGATACCAAACTCAGACATGGCTTGAAATACCTTTAAACGTAAGGGGTATCGCAAGCGGCTTTGTAGTCAACAAAGAGATGTTAAGTGGTGATTTGTCCTTCTCCGGTCTTTTCCAGGATTTGGCGCAGTGTGAATTTCTGGTCCAGGGTGGATTTACCAGGTCTAAAGCCCCTAGATTGGGACCAATTATCTCATTAACTTAAGGTTTTAATTTTTCACACAGTACGCTCGAGAGAATCTTGTATGCGATGGGGAGGAGACTTATTCCTTTGTCTCCTTTCTTGTGTACGGGACATAGTATGCTGGGGTTCCAATCATCGGGTATGCATTCTTCTAGCCAAATTGCGCAGATAAGCTGATGCATACCCCTTATCAGCCTGTCCCCTCCGGTCTTAAATAGTTCAGCGGGTAACCCGTCTCCTCCTGCTGCCTTGTTGTTCTTTAGTCGGGTAACTGCTGCATGGATCTCATTCTGACTAGGAGGTAAACATTCTATACCATCATCAGGTATTGGTTCTGCGGTATCCTCTTCTCCGCCAAAGTCAGACACTAGCAGTTGGGTAAAATGTTCTTTCCATATCCTCAGCCTGCTATCTGTGTCAGTTGCCAGATTTTCTTATTTGTCTCTGCAGAAGGATGTGCTTGCACCAAAGCTATCGGTTTGATGCTTAATTCTTTGTTAGAATTTTCGCATTTCATTCTGAATCCTGTGAATCTCAATTCGCTCACAACCAGGTGTTTCCATTCCCTTTTTCTTTTGGGCAGAATAGACGTTTCTAGTCTCCCTTTTCTCCCGACTCCTCGTCTTTGTTTGGCGCGTTGCTACTGATTTGCTGCTCTTTATGCCGCATTCTTGGCTTCAGTAGCATCTCGACACTCTTGGTCGTACCACGAATTTCTCGGAGGAGGCTTCCGGTACCCAAGTACGGATTTCATGGCATTTTCCATAGAGTGGGCAATAGTTTGCCATTGCGCCATTATATCTTCGGAACAAGGAGTGCAGTTGGGTCAGTCGAGTGTAGTATGCCGCTGCCATTTGTTGTGTTTGCAGCTTTTAAATGTCCAGCTTTCGCGCAGTGTCAGATCGTACTTTCTTCGCCATCTTCAAACGGTTGCGAACCTTTGCTGCAACAAGGTAATGATCTGAATCTATATTTGCCCCACGGATCAATCGTACATCTAACACGCTGGATGAATGCCTTCTATCTATCACAACGTGATCAATTAGGTTCCTCGTGTTTTGATCGGGTGACAGCCATGTGGCTTTGTGAATATTTTTATGTTGAAATCTGCTGCTACTAACTACCATGTTCTTTGCCGCGACGAAATCTATCAGCCTCAACCTATTACTGGATGTCAGCTCGTGGAGGCTAAACTTTCCAACTGTTGGACCAAAAATGTCTTCCTTCCCTATCTTCGCATTAAAATCTCCCAGAACGATTTTAATATCATGGGCGGGGTAGCGATTATATTCTCTCTCTAGGCGCTCGTTGCAGCTTTTCAATGTCCAGCTTTCGTGCAGTGTCAGATCGTACTTTCCTCGCCATGTACAAACGGTTGCGAACCTTTGCTGCAACAAGGTAATGGTCCGAATCTATATTTGCCCCATGGATCAATCGTACATCTAACACGCTAGATGAATGCCTTCCATCTATCACAACGTGATCAATTTGGTTCCTCGTGTTTTGATCGGGTGACAGCCATGTGGCTTTGTGAATATTTTTATGTTGAAATCTGGTGCTACTAACTACCATGTTCTTTGCCGCGGCGAAATCTATCAGCCTCAACCTATTACTGGATCTCAGCTCGTGGAGGTTAAACTTTCCGACTGTTGGACCAAAAATGTCTTCCTTCCCTATCTTCGCATTAAAATCTCCCAGAACGATTTTAATATCATGGGCGGGGCAGGGGTCATATTCTCTCTCTAGGCGCTCGTAGAAAATATCCTTGGTCTGGTTGTCTTTTTCTTCTGTCGGGGCATGGGCATAAATAAGGCTGATGTTGAAGAATTTGGCTGCGGATTGTGGCTAGCCTCCCATCCACCGTACAAATAAGGCTAATGTTGAAGAATTTGGTTTTTATGTGGATTGTGGCTAGCCTCCCATCCACCGGAGTAAAGCTGAAGACAAGTTGTTTCAGTCTCCGATTAACCACAAATCCACAGCCAAATTCTTGCCTCGTGTTATGGCAGCTATGGTATAGTTCGTCACCGTAGTGACGCCATTCCCAGTCCATCGCACTTCCTGTTAGGTGGTAATATCTGCTTTCTACTTCTCTAATACATCCGCCAGCGCGTATACTTCATCCTCTCTATAAAGAATGCGAACATTCTAGGTGCAGATCCGCAAATCATGGTCCTTTTTTTCGTTTGCCTGGGCCTACAACGTTGGCGGGGTCCGTTTTTACTATTCCTTTGTTACTCATAGTAGTTCTCATATTGGGTTGCCCAAAAAGTAATTGCGGATTTTTCATATAGTCGGCGTTGACAAATTTTTTCACAGCTTGTGACTCTGTAATTGGATTCTTTCTTCTGTCAGTTATCAGCTGTTACTTTTAGCTTGCTTTAGAAAAAAAGTGTAAAAAAAATATATTTGATTAAAGTTCATTCTAAGTTTTATTAAAAATGCATTTACTTTCTTTTAAAAAATCCGCAATTACTTTTTGGGCAACCAATAGTTTTCTGGGGGCGGGTTACTAGCCCAGCGCCCCAACCGCATGGTTTTTGCGGTATTGCACATGTACCCTTCGTTGTGGCGAGCCGCTTGCTCCAAGATCCCAAGCTCGCCCCCAGCCGCCCCTAGCCTGGGAACAGACGCTGATGTTGGCCATTGGTTATTTGAAGGCACCAATAACTCGCCTTGTCATCTAGAATATTATTGGCACTCAGTATTTAATTAAGAGCCAGGACCACCTGACTCCTCACAGAGACTTTCCACTCGAAAATCGATTGTATAATTGTACGGTGTCAGGGTAGCGCAGAGGTTAGCATGTCCGCCTATGACGCTGAACGCCAGGGTTCGAATGGTGGTTTTCCCCTCCTAATGCTGGCAACATTTGTGAGGTACTATGCCAGGTAAAACTTCTCTCCAAAGAGGTGTCGCACTGCGGCACGCCGTTCAGACTCGGCTATAAAAAGGAGGTCGCTTATCATTGAGCTTAAACTTGAATCGGACTGCACTCATTGAGAGGTGAGAAGTTTGCCCCTGTTCCCTTAGTGGAAAGTTCATGGGCAAAATTTGCAATTTGCAATGATATTGGATTGCCCAAAAAGTAATTGCGGATTTTTTAAAAGAAAGTAAATGCATTTTTAATAAAACTTAGAATGAACTTTAATCAAATATACTTTTTTTACACTTTTTTTCTAAAGCAAGCTAAAAGTAACAGCTGATAACTGACAGAAGAAAGAATGCAATTACAGAGTCACAAGCTGTGAAAAAATTTGTCAACGCCGACTATAAGAAAAATCCGCAATTACTTTTTGGGCAACCCAATAGTTACCCAAAAACACAAATCACATATTCACATTTCGAGTCAAGTAACTAGGGGAAATGCCCCACCCTATAAGCCCTTACCTACATCGTTCCAAACCTCATGCACAACTTCATTTCTGCATATTCAATATAAATAGCTCGGTTGATTCTTTTTTCAATTCCGCCATTCGTTGGATGTATTATTCATGTGCTGCTATGCTAATAAACTTTATTAGTATTGTGGGTACCCCCCACAATAGGAAATCGGATGAAATGGATAAAAAAGTTTATCTTGTCATATCAGTAACTGCTCACTAAACGGACGATTTTCATTGGATGTATTAGTTTGGGGCACGAGCTGACACCAGAACAAAAAAAGAACCATGCTGCTGGCTAAATGTCTCTGGCTGCACTTGTTGCTGTTGTACACCACACATGGAGCCTTATCTCTCCTCTGTCAACAAAGGCAATGAATGCTGCTCTTAACTGCGGTTGATCTGAAGCGCTACTACGTTTATTGTTGTTAACAATAATCTGTTGGTGTTTTTTTGTACGTTTTTTGTTTTTCATTCAGGCTAGTATTTATTTATTTTGGTTTTGTATACAAAAGAGACCTGTAAAGAATTTCATTCAACAACAGCAAAACAGTCTAGTATCTGGCGCGTCTCGGCGGGTTCGTTTATGATTGCCTTCAGCGAACATCAACTGAGTGAACGTAGTTAACATCGAGTAAAAAAGGGTTTTTCCGTTAGCCAAGCATCAGTTTCCGCGCTATGGCCTAAACGATATATAGAAGTGATTAATAAATGAAAAAAATCTTATATAAAAGCTTAGTGGGTGACATTTGAAAAGAATTCTTAGATCAATTTCCGATATTCAAATTGTGTTGGTCACCCAATTCGCTGACTGGTATAGGGTGTTTGTTTGTTTACTTTTTCAACTGTTCTAGTTTTCGCATAGAAGCCCATATAAGAAACGTGTTTGTGTTTTTCGATACGTTTTTGTTCTCCGCGCATCATAGCATTTCATGGTCAACCATGCCGATATTTTAATGGGATGTACAACAAAAAAAAAAACCAAACCCAAAACGTGATTCACCCAGCTACAAACATACATGATTTTGCATTGAAAGTTTTTAATAATAAAAATTGAAGTTATAAAAATTAAAATACAACCAAACAAACTGTTCACACTTTCTCCCCATCAGGATACACCAGCGGCAGGCGCCTTTGTTCGAGCTCCCGCCAAATCTCCATCGAAAACCATTGCCAGCAAATCATCAGCATCCGCCGCACGTAAAACAAATGGTGCATCTACCGCAAATAAAACAAAGCGACGGCTTAAAAAGCCTAAAGTCGAAATTGAATATGAAATGGAGACCGAGGCAAACCGGCAAAGGATACATAACTGAGGTAGTTGTTGCTATTGCAGCCGACACACAGACTGCAATTTCTATTTTTTTATTATAATTTAAAGCAAAACTCTTTCATTTTTCTAAAAATGTACCTACCTACCCTAACGATAACTTTTTATTTCTTTATAAAGAAGAAAACAAGTAAAAAAAATAAATTCAAACTTAGTTAATATATGAATACCTACCGGATTTTAATTAGAATCGCGTGTTAAAAAAATGCAAATCATGAGTGAAAATAAACAACCAGAATAAAATGTGCTAATAAAACAAGTAAAAATTAATTAATTTCAGCCTTGTCGAATTTTGTATACCCTCCACGTTGATTATGTATTTTATCAAAATTTCTTCAATATTTGTGAAGCCAAGAAGTTTTACCAAGCTATCGGTCTATAAGGGGTAAGGATGTCGAGGGGATCAAAACCAATCACTATTTTAAGTTTTGTCAATATAAGTTAAACTATTGGGTTGCCCAAAAAGTAATTGCGGATTTTTCATATAGTCGGCGTTGACAAATTTTTTCAACGGCATGTGACTCTGTAATTGCATTCTTTCTTCTGTCAGTTATCAGCTGTTATTTTTAGCTTGCTTTAGAAAAAAAGTGTAAAAAAAGTATATTTGATTAAAGTTCATTCAAAGTTTTATTAAAAATGCATTAACTTTCTTTTAAAAAAATCCCCAATTACTTTTTGGGCAACCCAATAGTAAAAAAGCATTAAGTTTGGCCGGGCCGATCTTTGGATACCCACCACCTGGGGTATATATGTAAACCACCTTTCGTCAAAATCCGGTGAAAAATGCATACCTTATGCCCCATAGCAGCTATATCGAAATATGTTCCGATTTGGACCAAATACTTAAAATATTGATCTTTTAAGTACCTATATCTAAAAACAAACCCATCTGAACCATAGACGACATGGATGTCGAAAAGCCTAACATAAGTCACTGTGCCAAATTTCAATGAAATTGGATTATAATTACGCCTTTTAGGGGGGCACGATTTTAAATCGAGATATTGGTCAATATATGGCAGCTATATCCAAATCTGGACCGATCTCCAGAAAAATGTCAGAGAGCTTAACACAACTCACTGTCCCAAATTTCGTCAAAATTGGACAATAAATGAGCCTTTTGCAAATGAAAATTTTCCCATGAACATTCCATTAAGGAACAGGGGCAAACTTCTCACATATCAATGAGTGCAGTCCGATTCAAGTTGAAGCTCAATGATAAGGCACCTGCTTTTTATAGCCGGTGCGGAGTCCGGAGGGCGTGCCGCAGTGTGACTTCTCTTTTGAGGAGAAGTTTTTACATGGCATAGTACCTCACGAATGACGCCTGCATTAGGAGGGGATAACCACCGCTGAAAATTGTATGATGCTCTCGCCAGGGTTTGAACTCAGGCTTTCAGCGTCGGACATGATAACCTCTGCGCTACGGTGGCTTTTTTATTTCAGCAAAATCAGATAATAAATGTGGCTTTTATGGGCCTAAGAACCTAAATCGGGGGATCGGTCTATATGGCAGCTATATCCAAATCTGTACCGATCTGTGCCAAATTTAAGAAGAATATCGAACAACTCACTGTCCTAATTTTTGGCAAAATCAGATAATAAATGTGACTTTTATGGGCCTAAGACCCTAAATCGGCGGATCGGTCTATATGGCAGCTATATGCAAATCAGGACCGATCTGAGCCAAATTGAAGAAGAATTTTGAAGGGCCTAGCACAACTCAATGTCCCAAATTTCAGCAAAATCGGATAATAAATGTGGCTTTTATGGGCGCAAGACCTTAAATCGAGATATCGGGCTATATGGCAGCTATATCCAAATCTGGACCGATCTGAGCCAAATTGAAGAAAGATGTCGAAGCGCCTAACACAACTCACTGTCTCAAATTTCAGCAAAATCGGATAATAAATGTGACTTTTATAGGCGCAAGACCTTAAATCGAGAGATCAGGCTATATGGCAGCTATATCCAAATCTAGACCGGTCTGGGCCAAATTCAAGCAGAATGTCGAAGGGCCCAACACAACTCACTGTCCCAAATTTCAGCAAAATCGGATAATAAATGTGACTTTTATGGGCCTAAGACCCTAAATCGGCGGATCGGTCTATATGGCAGCTATATCCAAATCTAGACCGATCTGGGCCAAATTAAAGCAGAATGTCGAAGGGCCCAACACAACTCACTGTCCCAAATTTCAGCAAAATCGGATAATAAATGTGACTTTTTTGAGCCTAAGACCTTAAATAGGCGGATCGGTCTATATGGCAGCTATATCCAAATCTAGACCGATCTGAGCCAAATTAAAGCAGAATGTCGAAGGGCCTAATACAACACACTGTCCCAAATTTCAGCAAAATCGGATAATAAATGTGACTTTTATGGGCGCATGACCTTAAATCGAGAGATCGGTCTATATGGCAGCTATATCTAAATCTGGACCGATCTGAGCTAAATAGAAGAAAGATGTCGAAGGGCCTAACACAACTCACTGTCCCAAATTTCAGCAAAATCGGAAAATAAATGTGACTTTAATGAGCCTAAGACCCTAAATCGGCGGATCGGTCTATATGGCAGCTATATCCAACTCTAGACCTATCTTAGCCAAATTGAAGAAGGATGTCGACTGGCCTAACACAACTCACTGTCCCAAATTTCAGCAAAATCAAATAATAAATGTGACTTTTATGAGCCTAAGACCCTAAATCGAGAGATCGGGCTATATGGCAGCTATATCCAAATCTGGACCTATCTGAGCCAAATAGAAGAAAGATGTCGAAGGGCCTAACACAACTCACTGTCTCAAATTTCAGCTAAATCGGATAATAAATGTGACTTTTATGGGCCTAAGACCCTAAATCGGTGGATCGATCTATATGGCAGCTATATCTAAATCTAGACCGATCTGGCCCAAATTAAAGAAGGATGTCGACTGGCCTAACACAACTCACTGTCCCAAATTTCAGCAAAATCAAATAATAAATGTGACTTTTATGCGCCTAAGACCCTAAATCGGCGGATCGGTCTATATGGCAGCTATATCTAAATCTAGACCGGTCTGGGCCAAATTAAAGCAGAATGTCGAAGGGCCCAACACAACTCACAGTCCCAAATTTCAGCAAAATCTGATAATAAATCTATCCAAATCTAGACCGATCTGAACCAAATTGAAGAAAGATGTCGAAGGGCCTAACACAATTCACTGCCCCAAATTTCAGCAAAATCGGATAATAAATGTGGCTTTCTAACACCCTAAATCGGCGGATCGGTCGAAATTGCAGCTATATCCAAATCTAGACCGATCTGGGCCAAATTAAAGCAAAATGTCGAAGGATCTAACACAACTGACTGTCCCAAATTTCAGCAAAATCGGAAAATAAATGTGACTTAGGGGCCTAAGACCCTAAATCGGCGGATCGGTCTATATGGCAGCTATATCCAAATCTGGACCAATCTTGGCTAAATTGGCGAAAGTTGTCGAAGAGCCCAACTCAACTCACTGTCCCAAATTTCAGCAAAATCGGATAATAAATGTGACTTTTATGGGCCTAAGACCCTAGATCGGCGGATCGGTCCATATAGGGGCTATACCAAGATATATTCGAACTTAGCCTGCTTATGGACAAAAAAAGAATCTGTGTAAAATTTCGGCTTAATATCTCTATTTTTAAAGACTGTAGCGTGATTTCAACAGACAAACGGAGAGACGGACAGACATGGCTAGATCGTCTTAGATTTTTACCCTGATCAAGAATATATATACTTTATAGGGTCGGAAATGGATATTTCTATGTGTTGCAAACGGAATGACAAAATGAATATACTCCCATCCTTCGGTGGTGGGTATAAAAAGCGGCCTTAATAAGCAGATTGGCTTATATGGCAAATATATGTATACTAGCTGAACCGGGCCCGCTCCGCCGCGCCTTTTACTTTATGTTACGAAAATAGTACATGTATATCGCTTGACTAACAGTATAACAACATAAATGCCTTTATCTGAATCCCATATCTTTATTATCTTTATTGGTCTACGAATTTGCTCGGAGGTTTTGGGGCCATTTAAGTTTGGATGTTAGATGTACTCGATTCTTAAAATACTTTATTTGAACTCGATATTTCCATGGGGGTTTTGGGATTGGCAAGGCCCCCAGGGCGGTGGTTGGTGGGTTTAGGGGGTGGTGCAGACCCCCAGTGTGGGCTCCGAAAAGTGGGCATGAATTTCGTGCTCCCAAATACCTTTTGTTTGAGTCCCATATTGCCATGGTCGGTAAATATGTATGTCCGATTTAGGGGTGTTTTTGAGGGTGAGGTGGTCCCGCAGATACTTAGCCCTGAAAAAATATAAGCATGGTGCTATACTCTCAAATACCATTTATTTAAACCCCATATTGCCATTGGTTTAAGGTCATTGGTTAATCGATCGTCAAATTAGTTTTCTAGTCTCAAATACCTTTTATTTGAGCCACATATTGCCATGGTCGGTAAAATTGTACTCTTTGGGGGGTGTTTTGGGGAAGCGGCGGTGCCCCCATGCGTGATCCCACATTTGGATATCAGATTCGTATTCTACTCCCAAATGCCATTAGTTGAGCCCCATATTGCGATGGTCTTTAAATAATTGCTGTTTGTAGGGTGTTTTTCCGCAAATATGTTCGGTTTGGGGGGTGTTTTGCGGCAGGGGGCGGCCACTCAGTGACTTGGCCCTGAATGTATATATCAGATTCGTATTCTCCCCTACTCGCAAATATCTTTCATTTGAGTCCCATATTGCCATGGTTGGTAAATATGACCGATTTAGGGGTGTTTTGGGGGTTGGGGTGGTCCTGCAAACACTTGGTCCCCCAATTGGATATCAGATACGTTTTCTACTCTAAAATACCTTTCATTAAAGTCCCATATTGTCGTGATTTGTCAATATATATATTTGGTAGATTTTGGGGGTGGGGCGGCCCCCTATGTACCCCATCCGAAATTTGGATACCAAATTTTTATTTTTAGGGTACTAAATGAGAGCACACAAAATTTCGCTAAAATCGCACCTCCCCCCTTCAGATAAAAAAAAAATTATGCACCCTATTTTCACCACGGGTCCATAATGCACTATCTGTGAAAATTTCAAGAAACTTGGTTCATCCGTTTTAGAGCCTATACGGAACATACATACAAACACAAATTCATTTTTCTCGACCAAATTCAACACGCCCAGCTAACAAAATTTTCCGGCTGAGGGAAATCTGGTATATTTACCGCCATATCGTACCGATGTCGGAGCAAAATTCCAGGGAAATTCGGATGAGAAATTTTACGTCGTACCGAATTGGGACCGAATTCGTAGACGATTTCGGTCCGATTACTTGATGCGGACGATTTTGCCGACGAATCGGTCCGATTTCATGACGAATGGCTTACAACTGATGAAACAAAACAAAAATTCCAAGGCAATAGTAAACGGCTCCACACGCAATTCCAAAAAAAAACACCAAAACCACCGCTTATGTACGTGGTAACGAAATGTTGCTTGCAGAAATGAACATGGCCCAAAGAAAACATTCCTCCAACACGCCGTACAGAAATAGTTACGATTTAGTAACAAAATGTCCGAACAGGGACAAAAAAAAAATCCCTCAGACTTCTTGAACCGATTTCTTTCCGGATTTGGTAAGAATTGTCCGATCACCGCGGGAACATTATGGCCATTGGTCATTTGAAGGCGCCAATAATTCGACTTGTCATACCGAACATCCTGGACACTCAATATTTAAGCAGGAGCCGGTGCCACCCGGCCTCTCACTGAGACTCTCCACTCTATACAGCTGATTGTTCGCGATTGCTAATAGTCGTTCCGTGCCGGGCCAAAAATACCATTAGGTTCGGTTGAAAAGAATGTGCAAATATTAATCCGCCCCATGCCACTATGGACATACACCTAAGCTAGTAATCGACTTGTTGTGCGCTCTAAATACAAAAAAGTAACCTCGAAAAAGAAACTCTAAGTTAGGAATTTCGTGCTACTTACCAAATCCTTAATTGTTTTCCATGCCACTCCCCTAAGTTGATTCATGCCTGGTATAGTATCCCCACCTAAGTGCCGGTATCTGTTAGACGCGAAAGCCGAGCAATGACAAAGGAAATGCTCCAACGTCTCATCATCTTCCCCCGCATGCCCATCACTTGCCACACCGATTTCCATAAGTGAGCTCGTAGCCCTATTATGATACCAATAGCAATACTGACTTCTTTCTTACTTTCTTTTGGTAATAGCCTCGTCTTCTCACAATCCGGATCTCCCCATAGGATTTTCGTCGTCCTGCCGACCGTTTCAGTATTCCACTGTGTTGCATGCGCGTTTGTCGTCCACGCCGTTAAATCGGACTGCGTCGACCCGAAAGGCTTCGAGTTAACCAAGAGTTTAGACGGCAGTCCTCTGGCCTTTACTGCCAAATCGTCTGCTATTTCATTCCCCCTTACTCCGCTGTGGCTTTGCACCAAAACGATGCGGATCGTACCATTCTCAGAGAAGGCGTTTATGTCCTTCTTATACTCCCAGACTGTTTGTGACCTTACCGTCCTGGTTGTTATTGCCCTTGTGGCCAGTTTGCTGTTCGATCATGGAATGCGCCACCTCACGCATTCCATGATCGCCCAGAACGCCGCTTGCAGGATGGTATTATGATCGGGCAGTCTAAAACAGATCTCAGTCCCTGGGTTCTGAATGTAGACCCCCAGGCAGACTCTGTTCTCTAGCTTTGATTCATCCGTGCAACATGATCTTTCAGATGGAAATACTAAGGTTCCGTCAATCTAAGCTTGTGTCGCTGGCAGCAGTGCTTCGCACTCGATCTCAAGTGTCGTCTCAGGTATCTGTTCGGACGATGGTATGACCTGCTCCTATCCATTCTTCCATTGCCTTAAGTCTCATAGCCGCAATGGCTGCCGCGCACTTAGTCTGTATGTCTATGGGTCGGATATCTAGAATGGTCTCCAGTGCCCTAGTGGACGTGGTCCTTATCCTCTCTGAACCTGTTGTATTATCCTAACGTTGCACTTTTTCTCCATCGCTACTGAGCCGTAACTGAGTATCCGACTATCCTCGGATTAAGGCCCCATTTCGAGCCCACGGTCCTCCTACATAGTACCTAACATCTATGAGACTTCACGCTACTCTCCTGAATATGAAACTTACAATTCAGTTTCCTGTCCAAGATCAGTACTAAGTATTTGACCTTGTCAGATATCGAAATCGTCCTTTTGACGAAACGTTGTGCCTTAAATTGGCCCACCTTTGTCTTCTTCGCGAACAAGCAGATTTCAGTCTTTTCTAGGTTAACATTGAGACCCCTATGTCTAGCCCAGTTATATACCATCTGCAGGACCCTTTCGGCCCTTCTGCATAGCAGGTTCGGATCCTTACCCCTTAGAAGTATTATAACATCGTCTGCGTAGCAGACGGGTTCAAATCCCTCCTCAGTCAGCATCCGTAATATGTAATTTAGTAGTGGCGATAAAATGCCCCCTTGTGGCGTGCCCTGTATTATTGTCTGATTGTCTTGACAGTAAATGCACATGTCACTTTGAACAAAATCGATTCAGATTAAGATATAGCTCCCATATATATCTTTCATCCGATATGAACTTTTAAGGCTGTAGAAGCTACAATGTTGGTCCGATCTTTACAAAATTTAGAATTTTTGTCCAAACCTTAAAAAAATCTTACAAGGTTCTATTCGGTATGCAAAATGAATGTCTGACTAGATTTGTAGATAAGTTCTATATATTTAAAGTAGTACGTAGACTAGGTGGTGTAGGGTATTATATAGTCGGCTCCGCCCGACTTTTGCCTTTCCTTACCGGTTTTACTTAAAGTATAAATTGTAATTATTAGAAAGTTTTGTGTATGCACCTGCTGCAAATACGTTCATTTAATTATTTTTCTGCCCATGTTTCCTATTAAATATTAAAAAGTTTAAAAAACAACATTCTTCTATGGATTATTAAAATATCTTCAGTTGCCATGACTTTGCGATAGAAAGAATTACAGTTGCATTAAAATTAGTTATACATATACATATGTATGTACCATAAGTACTATTATAGTACATACATATGTATTGTATGTACCATAATCGGTGATTTCTTGTTTCTAGCATTTAATCGACGACGACGATATCGATCGTCATTGTGTTGTTCGTGCACACAAATTTGTGTTTGTGAACCGGTTTGCCGATTTGCCGGTTACTGAATTTTGCATTGCGCTTGATTGATGTAGTTCTTGGTCTTCTCATCAATAAATAATTTCAATTAATTCATATGGAATAACAACGAGGTTTCGATTGTAAATAGAAATGTGCAGCTTATTACTACCATACTAGGGAAATATTTACACTCTTGTTATTGGCTTGATTGTTTGCTTGGAAAACACTGGTCACCAACCAAACATTTTTATACATTGTATTTTTATACCCTCCACCATAGGATAGGGGTATACTAATTTCGTCATTCTATTTGTAACTCCTCAAAATGTCGTCTATGACCCCATATATATATTCTTGATCGTCATGTCATTTTGAGTCTAATTAACCATGTCCGTCCGTCCGTCCGTCTGTCTGTCGAAAGCACGCCAACGTTCGAAGGAGTAAAGCCAGCAGCTTGAAATTTTGCACAAATACTTCTTATTAGTATAGATCGGTTGGGATTTTAAATGGGCTATAACGGTCCACGTTTTGATATAGCTGCCATATAAACCGATTTGGGATCTTCAACGCTTGAGCCGCTAGAGGGAGCAATTCCTATCCGATTTGGCTGAAATTTTGCACGACGTGCTGTGTTACGGCTTTCAACAACTATATTAAAAATGGGCTATATCGGTCCACCTTTTGATATAGCTGCCATATAAACCGATCTGGGGTCTTGACTTTTTGAGCCACTAGAGGGCGCAATTATTATCCGATTTACCTGCAATTTTGCATGAAGTGTTTTGTTATGACATTCAACAACTGTGCTAAGAATAGCTCAAATCGGTACATAACCTGATATGGACCATATAAACCGATATGGGATCTTGACTTCTTTAGCCATCTTTACTTTACGGGCAGTAAAATGGCCATAAGGGCAATAACAACCAGAACGGTAATGTCACGAACAGTCTTGGAGTGTAAGAAGGAGATTAACGCCTTCTCTGAGGATGGCAAAATTGTTTGAGTGCCGGACCATAACGGAGTAAGGGGAAATGAAAGGGCAGACGATTTGTATGTGAAGGCCAGAGAACTGTTGTCAATAAACTTGGTTAACCCGAAGCCTTTCGGGTCGACGCAGTCCGATTAAATGCAGTTGGCGTCGAATACGCATGCAACATTGTGGAACAGAGAAACAGTCGGTAGGACGGCGAAAACCCTATGAAGCGATCCAGATCGTGGAACAAGTCTATTACTGACAGTAAGTTAGAAGGAGATCAGCATAGCTTTTGGTGTCGTAACGGAACACATAGAACTACGAGCTCACTTATGTAAAATCCGTGCTGCAAGTGATAGCATGTGTAGGGCATGCGGGGAAGATGATAAGACGATGGAGCATTTCCTTTTTCATTGCCCGACTTTCTAACAGACACCGGTTCTTAGGTGGGGACCCGATACCATACATGAGCCAACTTAGGGGAGTGGTATGGAAAACAATTAAGGATTTTGTAAGTAGCATGGAATTCCTAACTTAAAATTTTCTTTTACAAGGTTACTTTATAGTTTTTAGAGCGCACAACAAGCCGATTACAGGCTTAGGTGTATGTCCCTAGTGGCACGGGGCAGATTAATATCTGCACCCTCTTTTCAACCTAACCTAACCTATGTCAACACCTTCTGAGTACGTATTTACAGGTAGTGGCAGCCCAGCAACAAAATAGTGAGTTCACTGTCTGTCAAAATCAGTGATTAGTCCTACTCTGATTTTGAGTACGTTACTTGTTCGTGCCATTTTTCGTTGTTTGTGTGAGTATAGGTCGTACCTATAATACACACACACAACCAAAACTGGTGACAGATAGTGCACTTTGCGAGAAAAAAAATGTACCCAGCTGTTTACGGTACACTACCTGGTAGTTATGTTATGCGTATAACCTTAAATATGTCAAGCTTTACGATAGAGCTGTCAGTTGGCAGATTGCAACGCAATGGTTGTCCAATCCCAAAATATAAAAGGCAACCCTCGTAAAACTCTTTGTGCATATCTCGTTGTGCAATTTCCCAAATATAGTATATATTGTGACATTTCAATTTAAACTATGCGAAATTTTAAGTACCAGAGTAAACAAGATTAGCAAACAAATATTTCAACAGAATTTTGCCACTGGGTAAATATTGAATTGCAAAGGCAAATAATGAAAAATATACTCGTAGTACCATGTTGAGACAAGGTAATGTTTATTTTTAACTGAGCTAAAAATATATTTAAATGAAACTAGGAGAGGAGGTTATATTCAAGCTGCAGCAAGCACTGTGCTATTCGCATTGCCTCTGACTAATATACGATGCCGAATTCGGCAGTTCTCCTTATGGATTTTTTTTTTCAACAATTTCAATAATCAAATGTCATGGATCTGATATAGAAATTCATTGATTTGCATACATTCGTGGTTTGTTATTCTATTCCTACGAATTGACATATACATACATATAACGAATCTCGTTTTTGTTTGCAATGAAACTCCCCAATTAGCAGTATATTACAATAAATTGGTACCAAATACCAGCATCCATTAAACATGTGGACATGTATATTGCACATTGCAATACCAAAATTACCTTCAAATCCCTTTAATGGCTACTTTCAACTCAATAAGAAACTCGTTTTTTTAATTTATTTTAAAATCATGCAAATCGTGTAAACAAATTAGGTGTACATCAAAAGATTAATTTTTCGAAGAAAACAACTTTTAAGGCATTCCCATGAATGTTAAAATTTTTTGTTGTTGTATAATTGACTTACATTTAACTTGCAATGATTCGTATTTTTTTATTGAATATAATATATGTACGTATTTATATAAAATATACAGACATGCAATATTGTTTGAATTAATTGTGATGACTCTAAATAGTTATACATAGCTCCAATCAAGGCGTATTTATAAATACGCCATGGCAACATTTGATTATAAAAACAAGTAAAAGCATGCTAAGTTCGGCCGGGCCGAATCTTATATACCCTCCACCATGGATCGCATTTGTCGAGTTCTTTTCCCGGCATCTCTTCTTAGGCTAAAAAGGATATAAGAAAAGAGTTGCTCTGCTATTAAAACGATATCAAGATATGGTCCGGTTCGAACCACAATTAAATTATATGTTGGAGACCTGTGTAAAATTTCAGCGAATTCGAATAAGAATTGCGCTCTTTGTGAGCTCAAAAAGTAAAATAGAGAGATCGATTTATATGGGAGCTGAGTCGGGCTATGGACCCATTCAGACCATAATAAACACGTATGTTGATGGTCATTAAAGAATCCGTCGTACAAAATTTCAGGCATATCGGATAATAATTGCGACCTCTAGGGGTCAAGAAGTCAAAATCCCAGATGGGTTTATATGGCAGCTATATCAGGTTATGAACCGATTTGAACCTTATTTGATACAGTTATTGAAAATAAAAATAAAATACGTCATGCAAAATTTCAGCCAAATCGGATAGGAATTGCGGCCTCTAGAAGCTCAAGAAGTCAAATCCCCAGACCTGTTTATATGACAGCTATATCAGGTTATAGACCGATTTCAACCATACTTGGCACAGTTGTTGGATATCATGACGAAATACTTTGTGCAAAAACTCATTCAAATCGGATAAGGATTGTGCCCTCTAGAGTCTCAAGAAGTCAAGACCCAAGATCGGTTTATATGGCAGCTATATCAGGTTATGAACCGATTTAAACCATACTTGGCACAGTTGTTGGGTATCATAATAAAACACGTTGTGCGCAATTCCATTCCAATCGGATAAGAATTGCGCCCACTAGAGGCTCAAGAAGTCAAGACCCAAGATAGGTTTATATGGCAGCTATATCAGGTTATGGACCGATTTGAACCATACTTGGCACAGTTGTTGGATATCATAACAAAACACGTCGTGCAAAATTTCATTCTGATCGGATAAGAATTGCGCACGCTAGAGGCTCAAGAAGTCAAGACCCAAGATCGGTTTATATGGCAGCTATATCAGGTTATGAACCGATTTGAACCATACTTGGCACAGTTGTTGGATATCATAAGAAAACACGTCATTCAAAATTTCATTCCAATCGGATAAGAATTGCGCACTCTAGAGGCTCAAGAAGTCAAGACCCTAGATCGGTTTATATGGCAGCTATATCAAAACATGAACCGATATGGCCCATTTACAATACCAACCGACCTACACTAATAAGAAGTATTTGTGCAAAATTTCAAGCGCCTAGCTTTACTCCTTCGGAAGTTAGCGTGCTTTCGACAGACAGACGGACGGACGGACGGACGGACAGACGGACGGACATGGCTAGATCGACATAACATGTCGCGACGATCAAGAATATATATACTTTATGGGGTCTCAGACGAATATTTCGAGTAGTTACAAACAGAATGACGAAATTAGTATACCCCCCATCTTATGGTGGAGGGTATAATATGTATTTATTGTTCATCAAATACAAAAGCTGTTAACAGAGTGAACATCCTTAGCACTACATTTAATAGGATGATCAGTTCGTTTTAGACCCGGCTTTTTGATTTTTTGGCGGTGAAGGCCAAAGGACTGCCGTCAAAAGCAGTTCGGGGCGACGCAGTCCGAGTTGGGGGCGAACGCGCATGTAACACCAAGCTATATTCTTTCACAGATAGTGGGAGTTGCCCAACAACAAAATATTGAGTGCACTAGCTGTCAAAATCAGTGACTAGGGCAACTCTGGTTTTAAGTATGCTAGTTCGCGCCATTTTTCGTTGTTTGTGTGTGTGCGATAGTTCTTAACTATAACACAACACAACACAAAACTTGTTGACAGAAAGTGCACGTCGCGAGAAAAAATCGTACGCAATGTGGAAAAGCAAAACGGTCGATAGGACGACGAAAATCCCACATAGTATTATATCGGGATTATGACAAGACGAGGCTTTTGCTGAAAGGAAGTAAGAAGGTCAGTATAGTTATTGTTATCATAACGGGACACACAGGACTACAAGCTCACATATGCGAAATTGGTGCGGCAAGTGATAGCATGTGTAGGGCTTGTGGGAAGGATGATGAGACGTTGGAGCATATGTCATTGACCGGCTTGCGCGGCTAACAGGCACCGGCACTTAGGTAGGGACATAATACCAGACATTAACCAATTTAGGGGCGAGCCATGGAAAACAATTTAGGATTTTGTAAGTAGCATGGAATTCCTAACTTAAATTTTCTTTTTCGAAGTTACATTTCAGTATTTAACGCACAACAATGCGACTAGTGGCTTAGGTGTACATCCATAGTGGTATGGTATGGATTATTATCCGTACACTCTTTTCAACTTTAGCCTCTACCTATCCTCCATTCCACCCCCAGGCGGCATGGAGATCGTATCATATGCGGATGATTGTACGATCATGGCATCAGCCCCCCACCCATTGATAACATCTGCGATAGATCACACGACTATCTCAACGAACTTGCCGCTTGCTTCGCTACAAAGCAATTGGCCGATCTGTGGTAAGTTATGCAGCGCCAAAGTGATCTCTTCAGCTCTGTGATACGCAGTGGAAAAATATTCAGATCTGTCAGAATGTCGCTCTTCGAACTACGAGATACCGTCTACTCAGTTCTCACGTGGACCACCTCTATTAGAAGACAAAGATCTACCCGTGCGTAGACGTAACTACATACTGTCTAAGCAATACCTACTGGGCTGTTGTCGCAGGGACCATCCAAATCATCAACTTGTGTATAGATATCCACCGCACAGAAGCCTTAAGTTTGATTTACATGATCTAAAGCGTGAGGTTCATTGCTACAAGAGAGAACTTCTAGATCAAGCGACATATCAAGCAGATCTAGACAAAATTCATGCAGACATGGTAGCAGATGCGGTAAATAGCTACCGGGTGAATGTAGTCCTTGGAGAACGATCGTCTCCCATTGCACCTGAAGAAATTTACCTCCCCCGGCAAACCAGAGTAGTTCTGGCTCAATTACGTTCCGGCAGAGGCAGCCGCCTCAACTCCTACAGAGCAGGGATTGATGCCAACGTGCAGGATTAGTGTCCCGATTGTGACCGGAAACCACACGACACAGTCACCTGTTTAACTACCTAACCAGACCCACTCGACTCAGGCTCAGATCCCTGTGGACGCTCCCCTTCTTAGTCGCAGAGTTCCTGAATCTGGATATTCAACATACTCAAGCAGACGAAAGATAGAATGCAACAAAATTTTCTAATAGCAAAGGAATTTTTCTCAAATCTTCACCACTGCCCATTTAGATTTTGTTTGGAGCAGTCACGAACGCAGTTTGATCGTTTTATTGTAGTCGTTCATCATCGACTTGGCGCGATTGGAATTTTGTACATGATTTGATGTATTTTTAAAGCGCCGAGTATAGCCACATTTTTTGATTAACTTGATATTTGTGGGCTACGTGGCCTTTGTTAATGAAAAAGCATATTCAGCCACACTCAATGGATTAACTGACGCATCAAACAGAATAAGAATTATCTATCTGGATATCCTGGCAGTATAAGAGCCTATTGAGAGTCTCTCCAACCTAGACAATAGTAGAAAAAAAAGATCTTCATATGCGAAAATGTGGCTACTACAACAGCAACTGGTGTCGTGTGATTCCTGTTTACAAGCGGAACACAACATCAATTCGTTGGTACCCATCCTGGCCCAATAGATATCGTGGTGATTACATCTGCTATATTACTTGAGCACGAACTACCTGGTTTGCCATGGCGGTTGGTCGCTTCCGATACCGTGTCTGCATGAATGCTATTTAAACTCTACTGATATGCTGCTTGATCCACAGTCCTCTGTTGTAGCGCTGAACCTCTCGCTGTAAATCGTGTATTTACAACCTCAGTGCGGTGGATGCCTAAACCCAAAATACTAATTAGCATTGTCTCTGCGATAACAGCTCGGTTATACTGCATAGACACAATGTAATTGTGTCCTTTAGTTAATGGTTGGAATAGGTACTTCTGCCGAGGTACCACCGCTGTCTATGTAATGAACTATGTGGCACAACATTTGATGCAGCTCTGTTCAATTTTTTTGCAGTCAACCAATAAGGTTGACGTTTAACTTATCACAGATAACATCAACATATGGTTGATCTCGATCCTGTCTGGAATGGAGGATAGCTTGGTGTTAAACAGTGGCTGAGAAATCAACCCACTTTGTGGAAGTTCTCCTGTTTCACTCTAAGGGCCTACGACCACACAAACGATTCGCAAAGTATGAAGCCCGGCCTGAGGCAAGTGCAAGTGATGTTCTCAAAAAGTGTGGTATGTTGAAGTGATAACCTGCATAGCATTCGTCGTACTATGTAATTTACGAAATCCATGCTGATGCTCAGCTCAGAGAAAATCCCAAACATCGCTTGGAAGGCATAGTGTCTCAGGCGTCTTAGCTACTGGCGGAAAAAGGAAGTAGGGTGTTAGATTCGCCATTGTTTGAATGCTTTCTCGGCTTTAGTAGAGGGATTTGTCTGCCAGTTTCCAGGTACCTTGGCCAGGTACTATATTCCAGGTTCTACAACATCAGAGTATAAATTCCCAGTCAATCCCATGGCAGCAGGTTGAACGTACCAGATTGGCCCGATGGAGTCTTTCATCAGCAAGGTCTGCCGCCTCAGTGTATAACACACTGCTACAACAAAACAACAACATAAATTTCCAGCACCTTGAACGACTTGTTGCTGTGCGGCATGGGAAAACTATGGGAACCACAGGTTGCAACTTTGAGCTCGGATATGTGTGGTGTTCATCGTTATCATGAAAAGTTCAGCTGAGAGCTACTGGGCGTATCTACAGGTTGTTCCGTAGGTATACGGGGTAGTTTTACCTGCAGTCGCGGAAAATCAGTGGTATCGAATCGAGAGTCTCAGTGAGAGACCGAGCGGCACCCACTCTTACATAAATACAGAGTGTCTAAGATGGTCGATATGGCAAGGCGAGTTTTTAGAGCCTTTAAATGACCAATGGACCGGAACGAGGTTGCTCGCCTATAGGAGTTTGGCGAGGATCTCCAAAAGACTTGGATAAGTTAATAGCGACGGTTTGACCTGACCTTATTGTTGTAGGAGTGTGTTGTACACTGAGACGACCGAAGGATTCCATCGGGTCAATATGGTACGTACAACCGGCTGCCATGGGATTACCCAAACTTGTTGTGACCTCACAGTGCATAGCAGTCACCTTGCCATGCAATTTACGATATGTTGGAGGCCACCGCAGCGCAGAGGTAAGCATGTGCGCCTATGACATAGAACGCTTGGGTTCAAATCCTGACGATAAAATCAGAAAAAATCTCAGTGGGGTTATCCCTTCCTAATGTAAGGTACTATGCCATGTAAAAACTTCTCCCCAAAGTGGTGTCGCACTGCGTCATGCCGTTCGGACTTAGCTGTAAAAATGAGGCCCCTTATCATTGAGCTTAAAATTGAATTGGACTGCACTCAAAGATATGTGAAAATTTTGCCCCTTAATGGAAAGTTCATGGGCAAATTTGCATTTGTATTCTAATTTTTAGCTCTTGGAAATTCTCCAACACAAGAGTAGTGCTTCAAGCATCTTAGGTATTGGTGAGAGAAGGGAAATTGGTCTGTGTGAACTTCTTTCCAATTTTTCCTGGCTTAAACATCGGAACCTTACTTTACTTTACTTCAATTGGCTATTCCACTAACCGAACGTAGAATGGCGTTCCAAGAGCCTCGATCTTCTGCGCTCATTCTAAAATCTCTGACACCAAGTTTCGAGGTGTCTCCCACCACTTGATCTTTCCATCGGGCTTTTGGTCTTCACGGTTTGCGTGTACCCCCGTATTTGCCTTCAAAAGACTTCTTTGCTGGAGCTTCTTCATCCATTCTGACAACATGACCTAGCCAACGCAGCCGTTGTATTTTGATGCGTGTAACTATGCTATCGTCGTCATACAGCTCGTGCTTCACAGCCGTTGTATTTTGATGCGTTTAACTATACTATTGTCATCACAAAGCTCATACAGCTCGTGGTTCATACGTCGCCTATATTCTCCGTTAACGCAAACTGGTCCATATATTTTACGAAAAATCTTTCTCTCAAATACTCCAAGCACTGCCTCATCTGCTTTCACAAGTACCCATGCTTCAGAATCATATAACAGCACGGGTAGTATCAGTGTCTTGTATAGTGTAATCTTTGTCTGTCGAGAGGTGGTCTTGTTTCTAAACTGCCTACTTAGTCCAAAGTAGCATCTGTAGTAGCCAGTATTATTCTTCGCTTTATCTCAAAACTGGTGTCATTCGTTTCGGTTACGGCGGTGCCGAGATAGATAAAGTTACTCATTGTCTCAAAGTTGTGGTTACCAACTTTCCCCATTTTCTTTATCTGCTCGGTTGTGCAAAGCTTTTTGGGAGTTGAATGGATGGTTTCAATCGTCTTATCTCAATTTACAGCCAGACCCATTTTCATTGAATCTCTTCCGACTCTTTCAAAGGTTGCAGTTACTACTTCCGGTGACCAATCCATGATATCGATGTCGTCGGAATAGGCGAGTAGCATGTGTTCTCCTGTGATTAGTGTGCCATATATATTCACATCTGCATTTCGTATAGGCTGTCTTCTTGTCTGAAACCTCGTTTGGTATTAAATGGTTCCGAGAGATTCTTTCCTATTCTTACTGAGGAACGCAGTGTCATCCTGCAGAGTCTTATTAATTTTGCAGGGATACCAAACTCAGACATGGCTTGAAATATCTTTGAACGTAAAGAAGTATCGAAGGCGGCTTTGTAGTCAGCAACAAACATCGGAATCACTGCATCCATTTCAATGTAGAGATTTTGTTCTGTTTTTGAGTCTTGACGGCGTTGTTGTTGTAGCCACATTTTCATGTGGACGAGGCGATCCTCGTTAAGCTTCTGTAGATGAGCAAGATCGTTCCGGACCAAAGGACCGATCGCCGCGGGCCATTGGTTATTTTTATTTGTCATATCGATCATCATAGGCACTCAGTATTTGGGCAATAGCCGGTGCCGTATGGAGCATTTCATTATCCGCAACCTGTGGACGCGCCCGGTATCTCGTAGCTAAGCTTCTCGTGACAGCAATGAACACCACACAGACCGCAACTCAATGTTCCTGTGTGGTGCCTATTATGTTGGCTATTCATCGCCTCAAGGACCACGTATGGGACGAATGACACACCTTCTCGCTCCATCACTCTTCGGGGTGTTCCATAAATTCACGGCTAAAGAACCTGGCTCAGTCACGGAGGTCCTATCGTCCCTTTTCCCAGGTTTCCAGAGTGACTTGACAGTAGATCGCAGATTACCAATACTGGCACTTAAGTTGCTGTACCCCAAGTGTTCTAGCCATAAGATCCGCTTGTGTTCGCTAACCAAACTGTTGATATTTACATTGCTGTATATCATCTATTCTTTTGAGAAAGTTATATTAATTATTTGCGTCATACTGAGAAAGGTTCAAAACGTACTTACCAAATGCATGGATCGAATGTAACAAATCCATTAAAATGCAAAAGGTATTAACCTTTTAAGGAATGACTTACATCACCATGAATTAGTAAATAGTTTAATTTATTTATATCCTTTAATACACTTACAAAATTATTTATTGAATGCCTTAAAAACTAATCATTTTAGTTTTTTTTTTCTTTTCGATCAGGAACAAACAAAAAAAGTAGTTGAAGCGAAAAAGGGGGGGTAGGGAAAGAGAGAAGAAACTAAATTCAAATTTGTTCTTCAGAAGTGACTGAGACAGGGCAGCCATTGCTCTTCCTGTCAGTAGTTGATGCATGATAGATGGGTTGACTTTCACTGTAGTATTATCGGATAGTGTGGTGTTTCAATTCAAGCTCATTTGTTGTATAACAGCAAATTGGGTGGGGGGAATATTATGACCAATATAATGTAAATAATCGGATTGCTATTATGTTTCTTTCGTTAGATTTATATTATTATTAGGAGGGCATTTAACACACACGATTTTCCACAATCGCAGTATGAAGTCATTTACAAAAAGATTTAGTTTAGGGGAGAAATGTAAATGAAAACTAAAAGAAAATATTCAGATTATTTTATGGATTGTAAACGAAAAAAAAGTAAAGAAAATCGAATAATCCTATGAATACAAGAATACATAGTACATGCATTCAGATCGAAATGAACTGAATAGCGGATGCTTCTATACTTCTTATAGCGAAGATGTTGTGTTTGTGTGGTATCATAGACTAATTGCAGTAGCTGAGGATTACACATTACACTACTGCCTGCCGTTTACCTCGCCCACATTCCTCCTATCAGTCTGTGCTGCCGGCAGCCTGTCTCAGTAGCACATAGATCTTTTCCTTAATCCATTCCTTGTTGTATGGAGCATAGGTGTTGGTTGACTTCTGATACACCAGACAGCTTATGTCGGCTAATTGGTCTAGGAAGTCAAACAATTGACTTATGTCGTAGGTGATGGTGGGTGTATTGGGGTTGATGCGTTTCAGGTGTTCTTCGTAGATGCGGCACACGCCTTCCATGCAGTCATTCACACTATCGTAGTCACTGTAGGTGCGTGTTTCGGGCCGTGTTCCCGGTTGTACAAGTAATATGGTATGAGACATGTTTTATGCAGTTGTTCTTCCCGCTCCCTAGCACTTCCTCGATTACGTTCTACAGCGTCCAAATGTGTGCAATGTCGGTCAATCACTCTCTCTCTATTCAATAGGCCGCAAATGTTTTTCTTCTAGTATTTTCTTTTGCTTGAATTTATCAATTTTCTACTGCAGCTTACACCAATACAAACTCCTCTTCGTACTACAGTTATAGTCGTAACTGTATTACTTATTATTTACCAATTGATTTCTTAATTTGTATTGTTTAATTTAGAATTGGCGAAAAATATTCCCAGCTTCTGTTGATGGTTGTCAATAAAAATTATATCTACGGCATTTTTGTGCGAGGCATACGGATCTAAAAATCGATTTCGACTTATCGATTAATCGACTTTTTGTGTAAAAAATTCAAAGTCGACTTTTGGTGGATACAAAATATCAAATAGTCGACTTTTAAGTAAAAAAAAAAGGCCCAGGGCGGCTTTCTCGTATAAAAGTCGTTCATTTTTTGCAAAAGAGAATGTGAGAGCGGAGAACATTTGTAGAGTTTATAAATGAGAGGTTGCAAATTTCTCCTAGATGTTTTTTACCCCCGCAAATTGTTACTGGATAAGTACGCGAACACATCGTTATATGATGCAGCAATCGGTAAACAAAACACATCTGTATTTATCGGGACGATAAGTCACTAACCGGCACCCATCTGCCAGATAAAAAAACTGCGGTGGCAGCGTTGATTCATTTGTGCAGTATGAATTTGCATGGCATGGTTGCCAGCGCCATGATTAGGTTCAATTAATTGAGTTGAATTTATAAAGGGGCGTTAACACGTGAATAGAGATGGGGTTCAATCGGATAGATTCCCACCCAATGCGTAGGTATTGGGTTGCCCAATAAGTAATTGCGGATTTTTTAAAAGAAAGTAAATGCATTTTTAATAAAACTTAGAATGAACTTTAATCAAATATACTTTTTTTACACTTTTTTTCTAAAGCAAGCTAAAAGTAACAGCTGATAACTGACAGAAGAAAGGATGCAATTACGGAGTCACAAGCTGTGAAAATTTGTCAACGCCGACTATAGGAAAAATCCGCAATTACTTTTTGGGCAACCCAATATTTACTCATTTGGGCATTAATAATAATAGTCGGCATTCTTTGTTTAATAAATTTTTGCATATAGGTAAAAATAACAATAAGAAAAAAAGAACCATTAAAACCAATTAAATAAACCTACATAAGTGATGCCAATATATTTTTTTACCGCCTTTTCGCCTATTTTTCTCCAACCTCTCACCGATTTTTTTGTGGAGTTTGACAGCATTATGCTTTTCACGCGAACAACTTCAAAATTAATGTAAAACCGTATAAGCTTGATAGGTGTGAAATAAATAAATGTCTTTTTTACGCTAATGGCTTAAAAGGAGCATTTAAAAACAATCATAGCGTAATACGAATGTAAGATTGAGTTAGTAATTGTGTTTAAAAAAAACATTATGATATATTGTTACAGTTTTTCGCAACAATTCCGACAGCTGAATATCCAGATCTGCAACTAAAGCTGCTATGAGCCGATACGTATTTGTCATATAACATGTCAAATTAAAAGTTATTCACATCGTCTGATATACATATATGAAACATTTCATGTGAAAAACCGATGTGGAAAATATATATGAGATTATTTTCGATTAAAGCGAGCTCTATTTTCATCGAACATAATAGCAGACACATGTGAATAAAAAAAGTACAATACTTATGACAAATACATGCCGATTAGAGCGCGCTCTATTCGCATTTTATATACATAGTGAAAGTTATATGGATACAGAAAGGTACATCTCATATGACAAATACATATCGTCTGATAGCAACTTAAGGTGGGATGTGTCCAGAGGGATCGGTGTCTGAGTCGAGTAGATCTGGCTAGGCAATTAAACATGTGACGAGTGTCGTATAGGCCCCAATCGGGACACACATCCGCACGTTGGCATCAATCCTTGCTCTGTAGGAGTTGAGGCGGCTGCATTTGCCGGAACGTAATTGAGCCAGAACTACTCTGATTTGTCGTGGGAGGTCAATTTCTTCACGTGCAATGTGCGGCGATCGTTCTCCAAGAATCACTTTCTTCCAGTTGCTATTCACCGCATATTCTATCGTATCTGCATGAATGTTGCCCAAACCTGCTTCATATGCCGATTGATCTAGAAGTTTTCTCTTGTATCGCTGAATCTTTCATTTGTCTCCTGATAGAGGTGGTTCACGTGGGAACTGAAGAGATAGCCGATTGCATTTCGAAGGGCAGCTCTTAATATTATTCCACTGCCTGTCACATATTTGACGAGACGACATAACTTACCTCAGACCGGCCGATAGCTTAGTATATGGTCAACAAGATTTCTTTGTCAGCAACGTAAGGATCTTGTTTCTACGACTGAATCTATGAAATGGCAGTGGAATGTGGGGAGAATGTGTTAGAACTGTCAAATGTGACATCAAGTATTTTGGGACACTTGATGGTCGGAATCGTTTCTCCATCTTCTATCACATTCAGCTCATTATTCAACTTACGCGTATTTTATTTAGGTTAGGTTCGCCCTATCTCCGTCCTGTAGGCGGACAGGCAGATCTCAGTCCCTGGATTGTCAATGTAGACTCTCAAGCCCACTCTGTCATCTAGCTTTGATCTATCCGTGTTGCATGAACACTCGGTCTCAAGTGTCCTCCAGGTATCCGATACGAAACATCTTACATTTCATCCAGGTTTCGGTATGACCTGCTCCTTTCCTTCTTCCATTCTCCTATCGCTTTTAGAAGAATAATAAATTAGAAAAAAAGATCTAGCTTTCAGGTAAATATCTAGATACCGGATAAACACCTTTTGCACCAATTAATCCCATCTAGGATTAATTGGTTAGAAGTGAGAGAGGCCAAAAATTATAGATTTTTAACTGGCACATTTCGACAAGGAAATACTCACAAAACTGAATACAGCTTTAAGGTCGATTTTTTTGACAGATTTCCTTTGTATAACTGTCAAATAAACCCACTTTAAAGCTGCTTTAAGTTTTGTGAATACGGACGTTTCTTTCAAAGATACCTTAATTAATTAATTTGTCTTTTTTATTTAAAACCAATATACACACTGTTCTTCAATCAATTTAAATCTTTCGCTAAAGACTTGATTTAATTTGAATACTGGCAACTCTAACATTAACTACCATTACCCCCAAATACCTATTCACCATCAGTGATCATTGAGTTGAATAACCAACATAAGCACATACAAATATTCTCTGTCCTCGTCTCTCTCTCTCCCTCTCTCACACTAGCGCTATGTCGCAAAACAGATGGGGCCAGGTATGACTACTTGTGTATGACAACAAACTGTCAGTCAGTGACCAGTAGTAATTAAACCGCAACTCTAACAACATTGGGGCCACACCACCGAAAAAAAAATTGAAATGGAAAAAGTTTTAAAATGATAGCAATCAAGTGTGTAAAGTGAAAATCATTAATTAAATAAGATAAATCTACATAATTGCAAATGATGTGAGTGAAAATGTTTGAAAAGAATAAAAGAAAATCTATGTAGATGTGGGCTAAAAAAGAAGTTACCTTAATTTTCGTTTGTTTTATTGCCTTACCCCTCTTCACATCGTCTTTCTTATCGACGGCAAGTGGCGTGCGTTGAAGTGAACGAGTGTGTGTATACGGTAGTGTTTGTGAGATCATTTATTTGATCATATGGTGGAGTCCAAATTAAGGCCCAATAGAAAAAAAATGAGGGAAGGCACAAAAAGCGTAATAATAAACTTTTTTTTTTTTTTAAATACAACAACGGCTTCTAGTGAAATGTTTGTGGTATGAAATCAATAAAATCTTAATACAACAACAAGGAGAGCAATAAAAAATAACAACAAGTGTATAATAATCTAATCGAAAGCAGAGCAACAACAAAATCCACAGGTTTACAAAAAGTTTTTTGTTAACTCATACCTACTTGAAAAAAAAAGAATGGTAATGGCCAATTTATGAAATCAGTCTTTAAATAAATTTATCTCAAAGAATGTCGAAAGCTGTTGCTGCCGCGCGTTTATAACTTTCTTATCGAACGAGGGCCGGCAAGCAAGCCCGTTACGCCGAGTTAATTTGCATCAACAGGTGGTTGTGGTTCCGGTGTCGTGGTGGTTTAGTTCATTCGCCGCTAGTGGTCATCTTCATCGCGGACGTCGTCGTAGTTCGGTTCATCAACGCGAGTTTTGTTGTAGCAAAGGCTTTCCCACCGGCTTTTTTCGTATTTGCTTTTGTGAATGAGAATTTGTTTACATTTCTCTCAAGTGGTCCCAACAAAGAGATAGTGCTAGTGTGTGAGAAAGAGTGAAGGGGCTATTGTGTTTATATTTTATACCAAACAAACAAATCGAGTGCATATCGTTTACCGCTTTGTTGGTAGCAAAAAAAAAAAAAGAATTGCAAATACCTTACAAATACAAAATCACATTCTCCCCTTCACTTTCTCATGCAATTTTGTTACAAGTTTTTATTTAGTTTGTTTTGTTTACATTAATTGGCGCTCCTGTGTAAAACAAATGAAATTCACCATGTTTTCGTCGTCAACGTCATTAAACAAGGCTAAGGTCAAGGTGAGAAATGAGTTTTGTTGAGAACATTTCGGTGGCAAAAATTTTATGTAAAATAAATAAATAAAAAATAAATTACTTAAGTTTTTAATTTTTGTTAAAACTTTAACAGCTATTTATTTGAAATTTTGTTTTCAGTTATTTTAAAGAATTTTAGTGAAATGTTTCCCTATTTAAATTTGATTTTATTGAAATTTTTTTTTGACAAAAAATTTTTTTTGAAATTTATCTTTAGAGAAAATTTTAGTAAAATCTTTTTTTTTTGAGAAAATTTTAGTAGGATTTTTTTTTTTGATAGAAAATTTTGTTAAGGGAAATTTTTGAAAAATGTTTGCTCTTAGAGAAAATTCTAGTAAAATTTTCTATTATAAAAAATTTTTTTAAAAATTTTTGTCTTTAGAAAAAATTTTAGTAAAATTGAAAAATTTAAAAAGTTAACTTTGTTTTTGAAGAAGTTTTAGTAAAATTAAGTTTTTTAAGAAATTTTATAGTGAAATTTCGTCTTGAGCGAAAATTTTGAAAAATATTTTTTCTTAGAGTGAAATTATGTATTGAAAGATAATTTTTATTTTTAGAGAAAATTTTATCTTTAAAGAAAAATACATTTATAAAATTTTTTTTAGAAAAGTTTCTTTAAAACAAAATTTAAGTATGGAGAGCAGGGATGGAAAAGTCAGTACTTTAGTGGTTTTTCCACCCGAAGAGTACCGTAGTACTCCCGCGACCGATTTCTAATACCTTTTCATGCAATAACAATAAGAGTAAAGCCAGTCGCTTGAAATTTTGGGATTGTAAATGGACCAAATCGGTCCATGTTTAGATATAGCTGCCATATAAACTGATCTTGGGTCTTGACTTCTTGAGATTTTAGAAGGCGCAATTCTAATCCGATTTGGCTGTAATTTTGCACGTAGTGTTTTGATATCACTTCCAACATTTGCGCGAAGTATGGTCCAAATCGGTCCCTAACCTGGTACAGGTGCCATATAAACCTATCTTTGATCTTAACTTATTGAGCCGCTAGAGGGTGTAACTCTCATCTGATTTGGCTAAAATTTTGCATGAGGTGTTTTGATATGACTTCCAAAAACTGTGATGAGTTGGCGCAAATAGGTACATAACCTGATAAAGCTGCCATATAAACTGGTCTGAGATCTTGACTTCTTGAGCCTCTGGAGAGCGCAATTATTATCCGATTTGGCACAAATTTTGTACAACGGCTTATCCCAATCGAAGAAAATCGATCTCTAGCTTGATATAGCTCTCATATAAACCTATCTCCCGATTTTGCTTCTTGAACCCCGAATCGGACTATAACTTGATATAGCTCCTTCTTCTCCATCCTTATTCTTTATTCTTTGTTTGCCTATAAAGAGATACTGCGCAAAGAACTCGACAGATGCGATCCATGGTGAAGATTATATAAAATTTGGCCCGGCCGAACTTAGCACGCTTTTACTTGTTTTTCTTTTATATATCAAGTAGTCCAGTAGAAGCCTCACGATAACATAGGGATATTCACTTGTTAATCAATCGAATCTTGTCAGTCCGACTGTTGAATTTGCCGTATGCAGGTCTTTTGGGATTTTAATGGGGCAATATCAGTTCACATTTAGATAAAAATCCTTATGCACGAGTCGCCTTATATGAGTTATTGATCCTCTGGAAAGTTTTGAGAGAGGGGAGGGCCCCTGATCCTTTACGCCCCATTTCTATATGAAAATCGTGTTCTACTCCTAAATGCCTTTCATTAAGGCCCGATGTTGTACCTATTGGCATAAGCGTACAAAGGCTCCAGAAAGCTGGACTGGCTTCGCTAATGCATTTTGGTATATAAGTCTGTTTGTGGGGTTTTGGGTTGGGGCGTCCGCCTAGGTACTTGACTCAAAATTTGAATATCTGATTTCTGGTTTTGGATTACTATTAAGGTGCAATCAAAAACTCGAATAAATCGGTTCACCCATAGCTGAAGTATGTATATCTCGCATATATCGCAAAAGATGGCGACCGTTCGTCTTCGGTTAGGGTTATATAAGGGGCTGTTGTACTGTATGGTGAGTAATAGGTAAAGCAGCATTTTTCCAGAGAGAAATTTTTGATTTCTGCACTCAAATATTTTATGCAAAATAAAAATGTACTCTTTCGGTCCAAAAAGTAAATTTTTTGTACTATTTAAAATTTTGTATTTTCCATCCCTGATGGAGAGTGTATCGAAAGACAATTTTGGCGACATTCGGGAGTATAGTAAATACTTCACCAGCGGAGGGCTCGATTAGGAACATTGTGGCCAGAACAGTGATGCACAACATAAAAATGAGACTGTATGTGTGAGATGCTCTCCTCATTTTTTTATAATTCTCTCTATCAGTAAAAAGTAGTAATACCATAATATTAAAGAAACTTAAATAGTCATCTTCTTGCATCTTGCTTAGTTCGCCGGGCCGAATTTTATATACCCTCCATCATAGGTCGTATTTGTCAAGTTCTCTGCTCGATATCTCTTAATAGGCAAACAAAGAGTAATGGATAAGAATTGCTATGCTATTGGCCAGTAACCAGTTTTATCGCACTGACAATCTTTATCGCATTGACATACTCGGCTCGGCTCAGCGTGTACTCCGTTCGCACCCAAGTGTATGTGTAAATTGTGCATGAATGGTAGTGTAAAGAAAATTTTAGTTTTGTGTAACACTGGACCAGTAGGTCACCGCAGGGAGGGGTTTCATCCCATCTCTTGTGGCTCTTGGTTGTCAATGGAATTCTTAGGCCCGTCCTGGCTCGTTCGCAATAGTTCTCCCTCCTGGCTACAACCCTGGTTGGCGGTCGCTTTTTCTCTACCATCACGAGGTGCGCTGAGGAAACTGTCTTAATGGGCGAAGGCCAATGGGCTTGACACAAATCTCAGTAAGACTGAGCTGATGCTGTTCGCCAGAAGGAGAAGGTTTGGCGAGTTTAGGGGATCGGGACTAGATGATGAGGAGCTGCCGTTCTCTTGGGAGGGCTTCAATAGTCATCTTCTTCCATCTTGCTAGTTCGTCGGGCCGAATTTCATATACCCTCCACCATAGGTCGTATTTGTCAAGTTCTCTGGTCGGTATCTCTTTATAGCATTATCCTTTATGGAAAAGAATTGCTATGCTATTGGCCAGTAACCAGTTTGATCGCACTGACAATCTTTATCGCATTGACAAACTCGGCTCGGCTCAGCGTGTACTCAGTTCACACCTTAAGTGTACGTGTAAATTGTGCATGAACGCTAGTGTAAGAAAATTTTAGTTTTGTCTAACACTGGACCAGAAGGTCACCGCAGGGAGGGGTTTCATCACCTCTCTTTTGGCTCTTGGTTATCAATGGGATTCTTAGGTCCTTCCTGGCTCGTTCTCAATAGTTCTCTCTCCTGGCTACATCCCTGGTTGGCGGTCGCTTTTTCTCTACCATCAGGTACCTCCTTTAGGGTGCGCTGAGTAAGCTGTCTTAATTGGCGAAGGCCATTGAGCTTGACACAAACCTCAGTAAGACTGAGCTGATGCTGTTCACCAGAAGGAGGATGTATGAACGGTTCTGGATGAAGTGGAGCTGCCAGTCTCTCAGGAGGCCAAATACCTGGGCATTATTTTTGATCCGAAGTTGAACCTGAGAAGAAATCAAACGGGGGCTGAATGCGCTTCACTCTTGCCGCACCTTGATAGTAATGAGTTGGAGTCTTTAACCAGGGTCGTATCTATCTGTATCTACACTGCTGTGGTAAGACCGATTCTCATCTATGGGTGCTTGGCGTGGCATTGGGCCCTAGAGAGAGTGAGTCTTCGCGGGTTGCTGGAGAAGGTGCGGAGTATCGTGGCGGTGCTGAGAGAGTCAAATGGGGACTAAATGCGCTTTACTCTTGTCGCAACTCGATAGGAATGAGATGGAGTCTTTGACCAGGCGCGTTCTACTGTATGTACACTGCTATAGTAAGACAGATTCTCACCTATGGGTGTTTGGTGTGGCATTGGGCCCAAGAGAGAGTGAGTCTTTGCGGCTTGCTGGAGAAGGTGCTGATATTGTTTTGAGAGATCTTGAATGCGACACTTGGTCAGAGACATCTACACTTGTTCGTAGATTGCAACGAGTATTGGCCTCACACTAAGGGAGTCGGAACGTAGCGTTCATCGGATTTTGGCTACTCGTCTGTTCTGCTGAAGGCAACTGGCTTGAAACGACTACGAGGCAAAGGTTATTCGACAGATTGTGTTTCGGGGGCGTCTTACTTCGATGGCGACCTGGAGATTTTCCTAACGTAGAGAGAGCTTTGGGCTGAAGGCATTCCGTCCTTCTCGGGTCCCTATGCTTACACAGATGAGTCCAAACTGGTTGGGTGTTCCTAAGAATCGGGAGTCACATAGATTGGAGGCCACCGTAGCACAGAGGTTAGCATGTCTGCATATGACGCTAAATGCATGGTAAGAACATCAGAAAAATTTTCGGCGGTGGTTATGCCCGGCATTTGTGCGGTACTGTACCATTTGGTATGGCTGCCATGTAAAAATTTCTCCCCAGAGAAGTGTCGCACTGAGGCATGCCGTTCTGGTTCGGCTATAAAGAGCAGGCCCCTTATCATTGAGCTTAAACTTGAATCGGACAGTACTCATTGATATGTAAGAAGTTTTCCCTGTTCCTTAATGAAATGTAAATGGGCAAATTTCCAATTTTGCATAAATTTGTGGAGTGGTGCACTGTCTTTCAAGCTGAGATTTTTGTGATTGTCAGGGGGTTGGATGGATAACTGTCAGACTGCCACAATATATATGGACAGTCAGGCTGCCGCTGAAGGCCCCAGCTGCGGGTCATATAAGGTCGAGGCCTGTAGGCAGCTGAAAGCAGCATCTCTGCCTTTTGAGAGTTATTGGCAAATTGTTCAGGGTCCCGGGCCAACAAGGAATGGCGAGTAATGAAGTGGCTGACGGACTTGCCAGGTTTGCGGATGAATTCTGTGAGTGCTACGGCGAGTGCTAAGTTCTCCACAGACATTTAACCCTCTTGCCATTCTGAAAATCTGTAAGGAGAGGAGGAACTTGGGCGATGAGGCTGTTCAGTTTCTGTGTCGTGTATGCCGGTATTTCGTTTCTCTTTTCTTCTATTTCAACTTTCGTCTTCACTTCTATTGTATTTTATCACTTTCTATCTACGCGATGATGCAAGGGTATTCGAGTGAAGCGGTTGCCAGACCAAATTTTGGTTTTATAGAAATTTTGGTGAAATCTTTTCTTTTGAGAAAATTATAATAAAAATTTTGCTCTAATTTTGTCTCAAAGGAGTAATAGAGGAATTTTGTCTAGAAAAAACTATAGAGAAATTTTGTCATGAGAGCAAATTCTTTCTCTCTAAGCGTAAATTTTAGTGAAATTTTGTATTGAGGGAAAAAAGAGTTATAGCAAAAATTTTTTTATACCCACCACCATTTCAACAACTGTGTCAAATAAGATCCAAATCAGTATATAACCTGATATAGCTCCCATGTAGACCAAAAGGGCCTATATCTATGGGTGTTGCGGGGCGTTCCCCCAAAGTATTTAATTCTCTAAAAAACTTACAAAATTAATGAAATATTTATTTTTATATTTTCTTGCAGCTACCATCGGAGCCCACGGTACCCACTCTGCGTTGTCTTTTAAATGGACCCTTTCGCGATTTACATTTTACGGTTACGGATCATCGTATTACGCCGGTACACGATGTGGTGTTCTTGGATGAAGTGGATAATCCAACTGTAACACCGTTAATATATCGTCCAAAATTAGGAGATTCCGAGAAACACAATGGATACAGCAATAACTTGTAAGTCATATTTTTTATTTTATTTTATATAAAAATCGAATTTCTTAATCAACGAAAAATGACCGACTTTTAGGATAAAATTTTGTTCTAATTCTTGTTTTTTTTTAAATAGAAGTTAAACACAATATTATCTAAAGTTGTACGCGTTTGTAATGTAAATCTAACGATTTTTTTTTATAAAAATCATCAAAATGCTCCTACGTGACAAATGTTTTTAGGTCTAGCTAAATACGCCAAAAGGGTAACTTTTGAGGAACTACAAGTACGTTTTGTGGCAATTTATCTTTCGATATCAGCTTAATGATCGAGAATATTATTCAATGGAGATACACCACACCAACCATGGTTTGACGCGTTTTCTCCCATTTCTAGAACGATTTTTGAAAACGCTTTCCTCTTTGTCCTCTCATTTCCAAACGACGACGATCATTTTTGCCAAATCTCATTTTCATTCCCATCTATAGTCTACAAATAGCACTGTAAACATATGTGTGATGTGCGTGAAGATAAATTCCGAATTAAATTAGCAGAGACACAAACCGCTTTGTTAACAGAGCGTGAGAGAGAGAGAGTAACAGAAGTATTAACAGAGTTCCAATGAGGAGTTAGCAGAGCTCTGTAAATACTTTACAGAAACAAGAAATTTATTAAATTTCTAAATATTAACAAATTTTGCAAAGATTTGTAAAAATAGATATTTCATTTGGCGGTTTTGATATAAAGCATAGACATTAAACTCCAAATTTCGGAATTGGTTTTTTGTTTGTACTTACAAATCTTTGCAGAAATTGATAAATATTAAGAAATTTAATAAATTTCTCTTGTTTTTTGGTTCTGTTAAATATTTACAGAGCTCTGCTAACCCCTCAGTAGAACTCAGTTAATACTTCTGTTACTCTCTCTCTCTCTCTCTCTCGCACTCTGGTAACATCGCGGTTTGTGTCTCTGCTAGTTAAATTCGGAATTTATCTTCACTCACATACATGTTTGGTACTTTTCTTAGGCGCCATAATTCCAACTCTCTCCGTTCGTTGTGATCGCAAATCGCTAAGTGCACTATCTGTCAACGAGTTTTGGTTGTGTGTGTGTGTATTATAGTTAAGACCCGTAACATAACAAACAACGAAAAATGGCGCAAACTAGTAGCATACACAAAATCAGAGTTGCACTAATCACAGATTTTGACAGATAGTGTACTCAATATTTTGTTGTTGGGCAACTGCCACTAACTGTAAATGCACTATCTGTCAACGAGTTTTGGTTGTGTGTGTGTATTATAGTTAAGAATTATAACACAACAAACAACGAAAAATGGCGCAAACTATTAGCATACACAAAATCAGAGTTGCACTAATCACTGATTTTAACAGATAGTGTACTCAATATTTTGTTGTTGGGCAACTGCCACTAACTGTAAATGAATATTAAATGAATACATCATGCTATTTTGTAAGCGTAGGATATCAAAGTGTACCAAAAATTAGCTCAATTCCTAGAGAAAGTACCAAATGGTGCCAACTTTGTCACTAAGCTATTTCCCACCCCAAGTATTAATGTTTCTTAAAGTTTTTCTTTGCTAAGTTCAAAATTTTACATTTTGACTGAATATTTTCAATTTTTAAAAAATCTTTGTTGCAATAGTCAGGTTGTGCTAAAATTTAAATAACAAAACAAAACTAAATTAATGCCACAATTCATCAGTTTATGTTTGTTTTGATCACTTATTTCGAAAACAAAGGCGATGACAAGCAAATCCGTTTTGGTTTTATCAATATCCCGTAGTGTCCAATTCCTATTCGTTTTTTGTTTGTTTAGAAATGCTTGGAGTCATTTATCAAAATACCAGTTATCCACTTGACGTTAAAGTGCCACATTAAATGATAGCACATTGGTAATTGATATCACATGGTTGGGGCGTCCCCTCTAATGGGTGTCTCTCTGTCTGTCTGGCTTAGTGAGTGAGTGAATTTCCGTTGATGAATTCGGCATGAATTAATCATAATTACTCAAAAAAAAAGCCGGCCGGTCATTGCATTCGCATCATCAAACCTCCGGCATAGGTTTGACACATTTAGTCTAAGGCTGATAAGAGACAGAAACGCGAGCCTCAAAACTCATGACGATGCCGACTACTAGAAAAGGGGCGTGAGAATTAACACTTTGCCAACAAAAATCCCTAGGGGCGCAAATATTGGCACCAATTCAAGACTGCACAAAAAAAAAAAAACGGCCTCAGCCATTGCCGCCAAGCTGCTGGCCATTGTTTCAAACGAAATGGATTTGAATAAATAAATTCAAATAAACAAATAAAACATTAGTTGTTATTTTATTTCCTCAGTTTTTGTTGTTGCTGTTGATTTTGCCACCGATAAGAGTGGGGACCACCACCACCACCACCACCACCAGCCTTTTGTTTTGTTTATTTTTTACATACACATCATTTAAATATGTGTAATTATTTCGCCTATAAACAATATGAGGATTGAAAAATGAGATATGTGAACGGCGACGACTATGAATCAACACTTAATGACGTATAATCGGCGGTGGCTGCGGGGACCACCTACCATGTGTTTTAATTAAAAATTCTTTGAAGCATGTCTTGAATCGAATGTTTAAAGTGAATGCCTCAAAATGTCAATTATAAAATTCTGAGAAAATAACAAAATTTTTAAGGCAACAAGAAAACCATTTTCCTTTATAAAATAAAATTTTGGAAAAATTTATAAAAAAAAATAAATATGAGGAAAACTTAAAATTTTGACAAAAATCTGTTATATAAAAATGAAATTGTATTAAATTTTTTGATATTCGAAGGGGGGGAGGACCCTCCCCTACCAAAATTTTCTAAAAACCCCAAATCTCAAAGATGGGTGCACCGATTTAAGCGAAATTTTGCATGCAACCTTATGGTACACCAAAAACACTCAATTTTTTGATATTCGAAGGGGGGGAGGACCCTCCCCCTTACCAAAATTTTCTAAAAACCCCAAATCTCAAAGATGGGTGCACCGATTTAAGCGAAATTTTGCATGCAACCTTATGGTACACCAAAAACACGAAATTGGTTTAAAATCTTGGAGTCAACTAACCTGGGGAGACGCCCCATCTCAAAACCCACCCGAACGGACATGTTTACCGACTACAACAATATGGGTATCAAATGAAAGGTATTTAAGAGTACAGTACGAACTTGGCATAAAAATGTCACCCTTAGTGTGGGGGTTCCCCACACCCAAAAACACCACCCAACAGGAAACTTTTCCCGCTTTGGGCAATATGGGTATCAAAAGAGAGGTATTTAAGAGTAGTGTACGAACTTGGCATACAAATGTCATCTTAATAATCCCCACCCCCATAAACATCACCCATCAGGACACTTTTACCGCTTTGGGCAATATGGATATCAAATAAAAAATTAATTTGTAATTTTCAAAAACGCCAGATCTCGGAGGGTTTGTGCGTTTTAAGCGAAATTGTGTGAGTCCTCTTATAGTAACCTAAAAACCAAAAATTTGGTATCTAAATTTTGGATGGGGTACCTAGGGGGGGGGGTATATTTTCTCCAAAACACCCCCAAATAGGACATATTTGCTGACCATAGCAATATGGGGCTCAAATAAAAGCTATTTGAGTGTAGAACACGAATCTTATATTTAAATGTGGAAGCAAGTGTTTGGGGGACCGCCCCTCCCCAAAAACACCCTGCAAAGAAGACAAATTTACGACCATAGCAATATGGGGCTCAAATGAAAGGTCTTTGGGAGTAAAGCACGAATCTCAATCAATCAATATGCGGGAAAAAGTGTCTATGGGGCCACCCGACCCCCTTAACACCACTCAAATACGATGAATTTGCTGACAATTGCAATATGGGGCTCAAATAAGAGGTATTTTAGAGTAGAACACACATCTTATTTATATATTTGCAATGTTAAGTCAGTGAGTGGCCGCCCAATCCGCCAAAACATCCCCCAAACCGGTCATGTTTGCCGACTATGGAAATATGGGGCTCAAATGAAAGATATTTGGGAGGGGGTATGAAATAAGGCCCCAATGCAAGAAAGCCCCAAACCGGAAAATAAAATAGGACCCCAAACTTTTATACATGAAACAAAAACAACAGTAATTGGGGCTATATATCATTTTATTGGGCTTTATTTCATTTTAAAAATTAGGGCTTAGTTTCGTATGAAATAAGACCCCATATTTGGAAATGACACAAAGCCCCAAACCTTATATTTGGGGCTTTATTCCGTTCTACACACATTTTTTAAATAAAACAGAGCGCAACACATTTCTAATAACCTGCCGGACATAAGTCAATCGTCCACTTATTGGTGCATTACTTCATTTTAAAATTGGGGCATTATTTCATATGAAATAATGCCCCAAATTTGCGGGCCTTATTTCATTTTAGTTTGGGGTATTCTTTCATTTTGTTGCGTCCTTATTTAATTTTCACTCTTGGGGATATATTTCATTATGAGATAAAGCCCCATTTTTTGGGCTTTGCCCAAAAAGTTGCCCAAAAAGTAATTGCGGATTTTTCATATAGTCGGCGTTGACAAATTTTTTCACAGCTTGTGACTCTGTAATTGCATACTTTCTTCTGTCAGTTATCAGCTGTTACTTTTAGCTTGCTTTAGAAAAAAAGTGTAAAAAAGTATATTTGATTAAAGTTCATTCTAAGTTTTATTAAAAATGCATTTACTTTCTTTTAAAAAATCCGTAATTACTTTTTGGGCAACCCAATATTTAATTTTCCGCTTTGGACTTTATTGCATTGGGGCCTTATTTCATACCGTCAACATTCGGGACCAACTGTCTAGGGGACGTCCCACTCCCATAACAACCTATAGTTAGGACGTATTTGCTCACCATGACAATTTGGGACTGAAAGTGAGTGGAGCACGACCACGAGACCAACCCCTCAAACCGGACATGTTTTACCTGACTAGGGCAATAAGGGGCTCAATTGAAAGGTATTTGTGATTAGCAAACGAATTTGATATCCAATTTTGGGGCCAATTGTTTGGCTCCTTAAAGCATTGGCAATAAGGGGCCAAACAATTAGGCCCAAAATTATTTGGCCCCTTAAACCAATGGCAATAAGTGGTTCAAATAAATGATATTTCAAAGTAGAGCACGATGCTGATATTTTTTCAGAGCTAAGTGTTTGGGGGACCACCAGATCCCCCAAAAACACCCCTAAATCGGGCATACATATCTATCGACCATGACAATATGGGGCTCAAATGAAAGGTAATTGAGAGTAGAACACGAAGTTGATACCCACATTCGGACCACGTTTCTGGGGGTCCACATCACTCCCTAAACCCACCAATCACCACTCTGGGGCCCTTTCCACTCCCAAAATCCCCCTGAGAATATCTGGCTCAAATAAAGTCTTTTAAGAATGGAGTACTTCCAACATCCAAACTTAAATGACACTAAACCCTCCGAGAGAATTCATAGACCAATAAAGATTATTTGAGATTCACATAAAGGCATTTATATTGTAAGTCAAGTGGCATACATACAGCGGTCAAAAAAAGTATTCATCATTCAATGTTTTTTTTTTTAATAAGTCTACAAAAGACAATTGGAATAAAAACATATTAAACTAATGATGCAGTAGTGCTTGTGTGATATATATGTACACAATTTCATTGTTTTTAAAGAAAAAAAAAGTATTTATTGGAACAAAAAGGGCCATTTTACAGCTGAACACAAAAAATTAAACAAAAAAAGTATTCATCATTGCAAAAAAACAAAAAAATAAATAACATAATTTAAAAAAATTAATACTTTGTTATTCGACCACCGCGTCTTATAACTTCTTTTAAACGGTTTGACATCGATTGGACTAATTTAGCGGTTATATTTTGGTCTATATTAGTCCATTCCTCCATTATCACCTGTTGCATTTGACTCTTGCTCGAAAAATTGCGCGTTCTCAATTTGCGTTCGAGATGTTCCCAAAGATGTTCAATTGGGTTCAAGTCGGGACTTTGAGGAGGAGTTTTAATGACTTTGGGGCAGTTATACAGCATCCACATCTTGGTATTTAAAGCAGAATGTTTGGGGTCATTATCTTGATAATATTGAAAATTATTACCAAGCCCAAGTTTTACAGCACTATCTTTTAAATTCCTCTTTAAAATGTCAATGTAATACTTATGATCCATTACTCCATTAATAATTTCAAGATTTCCCGCTCCTGAAGCCGCCATACACCCCCAAACCATTAAACCACCTCCACCATGTTTTACAGTAGCAACTGTGTTTCGTTCTTCAAGCTCTGTATTTGGTTTTCTGTACACTATGACCTTTCCATCGCACCCAAAAAGATTAAACTTGCTCTCGTCTGCAAAAATGACTGTTTTCCAAAATGATTCGGGCTGTTTTACATACATTTTTGCGAAGTTTAGCCTTTTCACTCGGTTTATTTTATTTATAAAGGGCTTCTTACGTGCAGTTCTTCCTCTGTAACTATGCCTTTTGAGTGTATTTCGAATTGTTTGTGTAGTAACTTCCTTCCCTAAATATTCCATAGTGTTTTTACGAAGAATGGTCGCATTTGTCTTCGGAGTTTTCTGAACTTGCCGCACTAGCCAACGCACATCTCCAACTGAAAGTGCTTTTGGTCGACCAGATCTTGGTTTATTGTCAACAGTTTTCGTTTCTGTCCACTTTCTGATGATGGATTGTATAGTAGATCGTGGTCTATTTAATATTTCACTGATAGTTTTTTGAGTTAAACCATTCCTGTGGTGTTTTATTATCAAAACTTTTACCTCATCAGAAACCTCGTTTTGCTTACGACCCATTTTGACAAAAACTATATTTTCAATGAAATTAAATATTTGCTGTCAAGGGCAAAGCCTCCTTTACTAAATAAAACAGAAAAGGGGATTCCCAAATAATATTTGAATTTGACTTTGATGATAGCACATCAATGATGAATACTTTTTTTGTTCTGTTTTTGGTGTTATTATATAAAATTGCATTTTTTGCGCTAATTAAATTTATTTTTTGAATTTATTTTAAAACATATTACGAAAAATAAACTATTGCATAAAACTGCATTATTTGTTTACTTTAAATTTTCTTCAATTACCCAAAATAAGTGAATTTATTATCAATTTTGCTAATGATGAATACTTTTTTTGACCGCTGTATACCACTTTCGTAGCATGGTATGTCACTAAAAGCTCTTTTCATGTCGAAAATAAATATTCGGGACTGGAGACTATTGGAGACGATTTGGGCCAAACTTATCACGCATGTTAGAAGTCATAACAGAACACTAGGTGCATAATTTTAGCCAAATTGGACAATAATTGCGAAGCTTTCAGGGGCTCTAGATATAAAATCAAGAGATCGACTTATATGGGAGCTATATCAGGTTAAAGACCGTTTTGGACCGTACTTAGCATAGCTGTTGGAAGTCATAAGAAAATCAAAAAAAAAAAAAAAAAAAAAAAAAAAAAACGAGTAAAAGCGTGCTAAGTTCGGCCGGGCCGAATCTTATATACCCTCCACCATGGATCGCATTTGTCGACTATTCTAAATATCCGACCCATAGACTACAGATTAAGTGCGAGACAGCCACTGCGGCTATGAGACTTAAGGCGATGGGAGAATGTATTGAGGACGATAGGAAAACTGTAATGAACGGAAGAGATTTTCGATCGGATATCTGAGACGACACTTGAGGTCGAGTGCAAGGCACTGCTGCCAGCATAAAATTTTGACAAAACTTTCAATAAAATAAGTTTTTGGCAAAATTTTCAATAAAAATACTTTTTTGGGAAAATTTCAACATTTCTACCAATAAAAAATTGTGGCATACATTTTTAAAAAATTCAAAATTTACACAAAATTTTCTAAGAAATGAAATTTTTAACAAAATTTCCTATAGAAATAAATATTTCTTTTCTATTTGGAAAATATTAAAATACAATTACAAATTGTTGATTTCCTGTTAGATATCGCCTAACAATTTGTCTGTGAGTGTAAATTGTTTTAATGAATGGATTCGCACAATTTTGATCTCTTCGCAATTGTTTAACACTTTTGATAAATTACTGTTTATTAAAACAACCTTGTTCTCTATCCATTGTGCGGCCACAGTGCATAATAAGACAAGACAACATTTCCATTGATATCGCATCAAAGGCGAAAAATTAAAATAAAAGTAAATATCAAAAGATAACGTCTACCGGCATTTTTAGTGATAAATCGCTTAAAAGACGAGAACAGAACAAACAAAACAGAATACCAAATGCCATGCACTCGCACTTGTCAGCGGATTGGCAGTCAAATGTAGTACTCAATAGCAATAGAAAAAAAGAATTGGCAAAAAATAAACACTTGACAGTATAGCAATTATCGAGAATAAACAATCTCGGGACATTTGATAAGCGTGGCACGTATGATTATTTCCTAGTGTGAAATTGTTCAAGTCATAGCTGAAGACTTCCAAATTTTAATATTGTTTTTAAGAGTATTTGTTGTTGTTGAAATTTAATTCCGAGAAAGAAAATAAATTATTTGAAAACAATTAAAAACGTGCGAAGTTCGGCCGCACCGAATCCTGGGAGCCCACCCCTATGGGTTCTACTAAAAATTTACAAAAATGAACTTAGTTTAAGGGCACATGTGCACTTTACGTACGAAATTTCTGCGAAATCAGCTAACGAACTCATAACAGAACAGAACGGAAATCGGTTTCTATGGAAGCTAATCACGCTATCCAACAGAACACGAGGTGCATAACAGAACACTAGGTGCATAACAGAACACTAGGTGCATAACAGAACACTAGGTGCATAATTTCAGCCAAATTGGACAACAATTGCGAGGCTTCTGGGGGTTCTAGATATCAAATCAGGAGATCGATTTACATGGGAGCTATATCGAGTTATAGTCCGATTTGGACCGTACTTAGCATAGTTGTTGGAAGTCGTGAGAAAATCAAAGAAAAAACAAGTGAAAAAGTTCAGCCGGGCCGAATCTTTTAGACCCTCCACCATGGATCGCATTTGTCGAGTTCTTTTCCCGGTACCTCTTTGAGGCAAAAAAAGTATAATATATAAGAATTGCTATGCTGTTGGAGCTATATCAAGTTATGGTCAAAATCAGCCCATAAATGAATTAAATGTTTGAGACTATAGCACAAGCCATTGTGAAAATTTTCAGCCAATTCGAATAAGAATTGCGCACTTTTGAGGCTCAAGAAGTAAAATAGGTCGGTTTATATGGGATCTGTATCAGGCTGTAGACCGATTCAGACCATATTTGACACGTATGTTTGTTCAAAATTTCGGCCAAATCGGATAATAATTATGCCCTTTAGAAGCTGAAGAAGTCAAGATCCCATATCGGTTTATGTGAAAGCTATATCAGGTTATGCACCGATTTTAACCAAACTTAGCACAGTTGTTGGAAGTGATAAAGAAACACGTCATGCCAAATTTCAGCCAAATCAGATAATAATTACGCCGTTCAGAGGCTCAAGAACTCAAGACCCCATATCGGTTTGTATGAAAGCTATATCAGGTTATGGACCGATTTGAACCATAATTAGCTCAGTTATTGGAAGTCATAACAAAACACGTTATGCCAAATTTCATTACAATCGGATAGGAATTGCGCGCTCTACGGGCTCAAGAAGTCAAGACCCTAGATCGGTTTATATGACAGCTATATCAGGATATGAACCGATTTGAACCATATTTAGCACAGTTATTGGAAACCATAACGAAACACGTCATGCCAAATTTCAGCTAAAACGAATGAGAATTGCGCCCTCTATAGGCTCAAGAAGTCAAGACCCCAGATCGGTTTATGTGACAGCTATATCAGGTTATGGACCGATTTGAACCATTCTTAGAACAGTTGTTGGAAGTGATAAAAAAAAACCTTATACAAAGTTTCAGCCAAAACGGATAGGAATTACGCCCTCCAGAGGCTCAAGAAGTCAAGATCCCAGATCGGTTTATATGGCAGCTATATCAGGTTAAAGACCGATTTGAACCATACTTAGCACAGTTCTTGGAAATCATAACAAAACACGTCATGCAAAATTTCAGCCAAATCGGATAAAAATTACGCCGTCCAGAGGTTCAAGAACTCAAGACCCCAGATCTGTTTATATGACAGCTATAACAGGTTATGGACCGATATGAACCATACATAAATACACAGTTGTGGGACGTCATAACAAAACACCACATGCAAAGTTTCAGCCAAAACGGAAGAGAATAGTGGCTCAAAAAGTCAAGACCCAAGATCGGTTTATATGGCAGCTATATCAAAACAAATATTTGACCCATTTACAATTCCAACCGACCTACACTACCTTTCGACATTTGACAATTGACATCAATTTGGCCCAGATCGGTCCAGATTTGGATATAGCTGCCATATAGATCGATCTCTCGATTTAAGGTTTTGGGCCCATAAAAGGGCTCATTTATAGTCGCCGAAATTAGGTACCGTGACTTGTGTTGGGCTCCCGGACATAGTTTTGCAATTTTGCCACGATCGGTTCAGATTTGCATACAGCTGCCATATAGACCGATCTCTCGATTGAAGGTTTTGGGCCCATAAAAGGCGCATTTATTGACCGATTTCGCCGAAATTTGGGATAGTGAGTTGTATTGGGCCCCTTGACATCTTTCTTCAATTTGATTCAGATCGGTCCACATTTGGATATAGCTGCCATATAGACCGACCCACCGATTTAGGGTCTTAGGCCCATAAAAGCCACATTTATTATCCGATTTTGCTGCAATTCGGTACAATAAGTTGTGTTAGGCCTTTCGACATCCTTCTTCAATTTGACCTAGATCGGACCAGATTTGAATATAGCTGCCATATAGACCGACCTCTCGATTGAAGATTTTGGGCCCATAAAAGGCACATTTATTGTCCTATTTCGACGAAATTTGGGACAGTGAATTGTGTTGGGTGCTTCGGCATCTTTCTTCAATTGGCCTAGATCGGCCCCGATTTGGATATAGTTGCCATATAGACCGATCTCTTGATTTAAAGTCTTGGCCCCATAAAAGGCGCATTTATAATCCGATTTCGCTAAAATTGGACACAGTGACTTATGTTAGGCTTTTCGATATCCATGTCGTATATGGTTTAGATCGGTCTATATTTGGATATAGGTACCAAAAAGACCAATAATTTGTTTTGCAACATTGAACAATGACTTGTACTTATTAGACCACTCAATGTTCGTGCCAAATTTGGTCCAAATCGGATTATGTTTCGATATAGCTGCTATGGGGCATAAATTATGTATTTTCCACCGAATTATGACAAAAGGTGGTTTACATATATACCCGAGGTGGTGGGTATCCAAAGTTCGGCCCGGCAGAACATTAGGCCTTTTTACTTGTTCAACATACCCTTACCTCAGTCCTACGTTGAACAGGTGGCTTTGGCCTTGTTAAATAGTTTTTTGAACTCCATACCACCTATAATAAGGCACTATTATTTAAATTTAGGCCTTGTTAGGCAATGACCTTGAGCATATCATAATTTTCACTTTTTTGTATTTTACTTCCATTTACTGGTAAGAAAAGCATTTTATTATTTTTACGTGATAATGTCTTATATAGCTCTTACTCTTTTGCAAATAACACATAATGATTAAATTGTTCATTAGCATAAAATGGCTAAGTTTAGTTGGCGATTATTGTATCGCTTTTGTGCTATCACAATTGCAATAGCTTCTGCTTCGGCTTCTGATGATAAGATTTGCAATGCCCATTATGTTATGTACATTAATTGACGCTATAAACTACTACTTATCCTAAAATGAATGAGCATGAATGGTATCAGTTAATCCCTGAGATTATTCATGCTATTTTAGGTGGCATTGAAAACGAGGGTAAAACTGTTGTTTTAAGTTTTTGAAACTAGAGTGCGACTCTCAATGGTTTTACATTTACTAAGCTAAATGCTAAAATTTATCAGCTTCTTGATAAATCCAGTTTTTTGTTAACAAAATTATGTAATTTTTTATTGTGAATGGAATATAATTTTGTAAATTGCATATTAATAAGGGTTTTGTCTGGTATAAATATGCTGACTTGATATCAAAAAAAGAAAATTGCTAAAGAAATTACCCTAAAATCACTTTGCTACATTAATTTCAACTCTTTCAACAAAGTGTTATACTGTTATATTATGTGTTATACTATTAAAAATGTGTTATACTGTGATATAAAATGCTTTTGGGTTGCCTAAAAAGTAATTGCGGATTTTTCATATAGTCGGTGTTGACAAATTTTTTCACAGCTTGTGACTCTGTAATTGCATTCTTTCCTCTGTCAGTTATTAGCTGCTTCTTTTAGCTTGCTTTAGAAAAAAAGTGTAAAAAAAGTATATTTGATTAAAGTTCATTCTAAGTTTTACTAAAAATGCATTTACTTTCTTTTAAAAAATCCGCAATTACTTTTTGGACAACATTGCTATTACATTTTAATGTTTCTAAATAAGGGATGAACAAGCTGACAAATGTAGAAAAAAATTTGCCAACTTTGGATTACAATTTCGAAATCATGTTCGACTGCATTCTCATTGCCCCGATAATATTCGGGTCTCAGAAGTCGAGCTAATGCAAAGGCCTATTGCACAATACACGCTTATGTGAGTGACGATAAATTCCGAATTTAAGTAGTGAAGACAAAAACCACTGAACTAACAGCACTCTGTTACTGGCATTAGCAGAACACTGTAAATCTTTTTTTATACACAATTAATTTATGACTACGAAAAAAATATATATTCCAAACACCTCAAAACGAGCATAAATAACAACTGGAGAATAATAGGATGAATCTATTTAAAAAAAAATTGATACCGTCAATATCCATAATAGGTAATAACACCATGAAGAAGATTGTGAAACTGCCTGGTCCACTACGCAAAAATATAAATACTCGCGTCGATGAGACCGGCCTCAAACAACACTTTATGAAGCCTAGTTTCTAATCTTTGTACGATTTTATTCCAAATAATCGTTGCACTATCAAAGTTTGAGGAAAAACTTGGAATAAAACCAGCGACAATATTCGAAATAACATTTTTGTGTGGACCACTGTGCAAAAATGAAAATATATTGGGCCGTGAAACCGGCCTCAAACAACAGCTTATGAAGCCTAGTTTCTAATCCATATAATCATATGTTCCAACTAATCATTACTCTATCGAATTTTGGGGAAAACTTGGAAAAATGAGCCACAATATTTGAAAAATCATTTTTGCGTGGACCTCTGTGTGAAATAAAAATACTTAGGACCATGAAACCGGCCTCAAATAACAGCTTATGAAGCCTGGTTTCCAATCCAAAACAACTTAAGCTCCAAATAGTAGTTGCACTGTCGAATTTTGGGGGAAAACTTGGAATAATCAGTTACAATATTCAGCGGGGCCGAACTTTGGCTACCCACCACCTCGAATTTATATACAGGGATATAGATAAGTCTACATACCTTTTCGTAGACGGCAGCTTCAACTGAGAGTCATGTATTTTGGATTTATTATGACCCCATACATTTTTGCTAATAATAACAGTGGTGGCCATAGAGAAAAATTTTAGCAACATTCGATATTTTGTTGAAAAACTCATATTTTGGGTGGGGTATGTAGACTTTTCTGTGCCACTGTATATATTAGCCACCTTACCCCATAATATGATAAAAAAATGTATAATTTATGAATCCATAGCAGTTAAATATAGTCCGATCTCGACCATATTCAGGAAGGCTAACACAAAATAATTGCGCTTTTTTTATAGTTTTAATACCTTAAATCGGAAGATTGGTCTATGTGCCAGCTAATCTAAATATAAACCGATCTGGGCCATAGCGAACTCGAATGTCGAAGAGCCTTACATAGCCCACTGTGTCAATTTTCAACGAAATTGAGCAATAAACATGCTTTTATGGTCCCAAAAACTTAAATCGAAAGATCGGTATCAGTGTTGTCACTCAACAAACTTATTTCCTACCAAAATTTAAGAAAAATCCTACCAAACCCGACCAAAACCTACCAAGTGTTCTACAAGCCAAAAATGGGGTATATCCTTCCAACATATCAAATTACACATGTTCAAGGCTACGAAGTACTCGGACGTCCTTATTCATGAAATTATTCTACAGCCTTAAGTTTGTTGAAATCACTCTACAGCCTTAAGTTCAAAGATGGTCAATATCTTGATATAGCACCCTTTATACCGTAATTTTGCCTCGACTTCAATGAACAACCATAACGAGTTTGGAAAAAGCGATTTACCGATTTAAGTGTTTTAGCCCAGAAATACGCTTTTACTTCCCATTTTCGCCGTTACAGCGAGATACACGTGTCCCCAAACTTTTGAGTATAGACCAGATTTAACCATATTTGTATGCAGCTGTCACATAGCCCTGTTTTCCGATTGAATCCATTTACGCAGAATTTACGAAGTTTGGAAGATATCCCTTAACACTCGTACCAGCAGTTAGGGTCAATATCACAACTTACGCCCTTTTTTTGAAATTTGAAGCAATGAGACGCTTTGGAACCCCCTTGGCCCCTCGCTTTCCTTGGCTTAATTCTGCATTCTTAACAATTTTGGTAGGAACCTACCAAAAACGGCAACACTGATCGGTATATAGGGCAGTTATATCCAAATATAGCCCGATCTTGACCGTACTTGGTATGACCGTACGAAGGGTCTAACGGAACTCGTTGTGCTAAATTTTAGCGAAATCGGTTAAAAAAACTAATCTTTTGTGGCCCTTAAATCGGACGGTCGGTATATATGGCAGCTATATCAAAATCTGGACCGATCTGGGCGATATTGAACAAGAATATTGAGAAGCCTAACACGACTTGCTGTACCAAATTCGGCGAAATCGGATAATAAATGTAGCTTTAATGGGATTTAATTTAATTTAGAGTTATATTGAAATATAGACCGATCTTAACCATACTCGGTGCGAATGTCGAGGGTCCTAACGCAACTCATTGGGTCTAATTTCAGCAATATCGGTTGATAATTTCACCTTTTATAGGCCTTAAACCTAAAATCGGTAGATCGGTCTATATGGTAGCTAAATACGAATCTGGACTGATCTGGGCAGTATTAAACAGGGATGTCGAGGAGCCTTACGCAACTCGGAATATCAAATTTCACCGAAATCGGACAATAAATGCGCCTATTGTGGGTCCAAAACTAATCGAGAGATCGGTCTATATGGCAGTAAATGCGCCTTTTATGGGCCCAAGTACTTAAACAGGGAGATTGGTCCATATGACAGTTATATACACGTCTGGACCGACCTGGGCCGAACAGTGTTGTCAAAAGGCCTAAGACAACTCGCTTTACCAAATTTCTGCGAAATCGGACAATAAATACGCTTATTTTGGGCCCAAGACCTTAAATCGAGAGGTCGGTATCTATGGTGCAAGCATATCGAGAGGCCTAACACAACTCACTGTCCCAAATTTCAGCGAAATCAAATAATAAATGCGACTTTAATGAGTTTAAGACCTTAAATCGGTAGATCGGTATATATGGGGGATATAGTCCGATATAGCCTGTCTTCGAACTTAATCTGCCTATGGACAAAAAAAGAAGTTGTGCAAAGTTTCATCCCATATCTTAATATTTAGAGATTATAGCGTGATTTCAACAGACAGACGGACGGACATGGCTAGATGGTCTTAGATTTTACTACGATCTAGAATATATAAACACTTAAAGCGTCGGGAATGGATATTTCGATGTGTTGCAAACGAAATGACAAAATGAATATATACCCATCCTTCGGAGGTGGGTATACTAAGAGATTGATTCAGATTTCAGCGAGTGCACATTGTACAATGCATAATTCGGGTACATTTATCTTTAGACAAAGTAGTTTTCTTGTCGTCTGCTTTCGGTGTACGAAATTCATACCAAGGCAATGTGGTTAATTTGACTCCCACACACGCGTAGGTTTTGTATAAGAGACAGACACAACGACGATTTGTGTGATCAGTTCATCTGTTGAAAATGGCAGCGAGACGCTTTCATATGACTCGGTGTGCAGCGAGTTATTTCTCATAGTAGCTCACTGTAGCGGCGATGAATTTGAGATAAAAAAAATACTACCAAGCACTAAATGGGGGTTGCTTTTCAGAATTATCTACTCTACAGCAAATTGTGCGTTTTACTCGGTCTTCAATGTCCCGCTCTTTAGTAGTTTTGAAATACAACAACATGTGAGTTCAGTGTTCACGAGTTCCGCAAAAATGGTCACCAATGAGGGATCTTGTGCAGACCTTTAATACCAAGAAATGCAATTAGAACAAGTAAAAGCGTGCTAAGTTCGGACGGGTCGAATCTTATATACCCTCCACCATGGATCGAATTTGTCGAGCTCTTGTCACGGTATCTCTTTGTAGGCAAACAAAGGATAAAAGAAAAGAATTGCTATGTTATTGGAACAATGTCAAGTTATGGTTCATCACGGACTATAATTGAACTGAATATTAGAGACCATAGTAGAAGTCATTGTGTAAAAGTTGAGCCAAATCTAGTAAAAAATGCGCACTTTAGGGCTGAAGAAGTAAAATGGGGAGATCGGTTTATAGGGGAGCTGTATTAGGCTATAAACCGATTCATGCCATATTCGACACGGATAATAATTACGCCCTCTACTGGCTCAAGAAGTCCAAACCCCAGATCGGTTTATATGGCAGCTATATCAGGGTTGGGACCGATTTGGGCCATTCTTAATACATTTGTTGGCAGTCATAACAAAACATGCAATATTTCAACCAAATCGGATAGGAATTGCTCCCTGTAGAGGCTCAAGAAGTCAAGACCCCAGATCGGTTTATATGCCAGCTACATCAGTTTATGGACCGATTTGAACTATTTTTAGCACAGTTGTTGAAAGTCATAACAAAACACCTCAAGCAAAATTTTAGCCACATCGGATAATAATTGCGTCCTCTAGACGCTCAAGAAGTCAAGACCCCAGATCGGTTTATATGGCAGCTATATCAAGTTATGGACCGATTTAAACTATTCTTAGCTCAGTTGTTGGAAGTCGTAACAAAACACGTCGTGCAAAATTTCAGCCAAATCAAATAGGAATTGCGCACCCTAGACGCTCAAGAAGTCAAGACCCCAGACAGGTTTATATGACAGCTATATCAGGTTATGGACCAATTTCAACCGTACTCAGCACAGTTGTTGAAAGTCAAAACAAAACACGTCGTGCAAAATTTCAGCCAAATCGAATAAGAATTGTGCCCTCTAGCGGCTCAAGAAGTGAAGATCCCAGATCGGTTTATATGGCAGCTATATCAAGTTATGGACCGATTTGAACTATTTTTAGCACAGTTGTTGGAAGTTGTAACAAAACACGTCGTGCAAAATTTCAGCCAAATCGGATAAGAATTGTGCCCTCTAGCGGCTCAAGAAGTCAAGGCCCCAGATAGGTTTATATGACAGCTATATCAGGTTATGGGCCGATTTCAACCGTACTCAGCACAGTTGTTGGAAGTCATAACAAAACACCTCGTGCAAAATTTCTGCCAAATCGGATAAGAATTGTGCCCTCTAGCGGCTCAAGAAGTTAAGATCCCAGATCGGTTTATATGGCAGCTATGTCAAAACGTGGACCGATATAGCCCATTTATAATTCCAACCGACCTACACTAATAAGAAGTATTGGTGCAAAATTTCAAACGCAAAAGTTTGCGTGCTTTCGACCGACAGACGGACGGACATGGCAAGATCGACTTAAAATGTCATGACGACCAAGAATATATATACTTTATGGGGTCTTAGATGAATTTTTCGAGGAGTTACAAATACCTCCATCCTATGCGTGCTTTCGACCGACAGACGGACGGACATGGCAAGATCGACTTAAAATGTCATGACGACCAAGAATATATATACTTTATGGGGTCTTAGACGAATTTTTCGGGGAGTTACAAATACCTCCATCCTATGGTGGTATGCTCTCCACCAAAAGGCATGTATTCATTTTGACAGATCCTACTGAAGAGCCTGGTTGTGGTGCCAAACGAAATCGCGAATTAGGCTATTAGTCAAATAACCAAAGCTGGGTATGCACCTCTGTCGAAATTTTCGGTTGCAGTCAAGACATTTATGTCGCCGTTTAAAAATAGTTGTGTAGAATACAAGTTGCGACAAAAATCAATTTATAAATTTGGCCGAATTTTTACAATTTTTGGCTATATTTTCGTATAACTTGATTTCATGGGTCTAACAAGAAAAAATTCTCCAATGTCTAATATGTCACGCTGTTACTCAAAGAAAATTCCATTTGAGCTGCGTACCTGCAAGTGAAATTTTTGGCAACGCTATCGGTTACGAAAATTTCGTCTACGATATGTCAATGCATTGCTAATGGTAACGAAATTTTCGCCAGAGGTGCATACTGCCCATAACTAGAGAAATTTGGTTATTTGTTTCTATATTTCTAATAGAAACAGAGAACCCTTTGGTCTGCAGCCAAACAATATCCGATTGTTTGAAAATACAATTTTGGTAAAATTTTTTCTATAGAAATAAAAATTTGACAAAATCTTCTTCAAAATAAAGTTTGTGCAAAATATTTCATTTCATTCCAATTCTCTAGAGAAAAATTGTTTTATCCAACCTTGCTCGAAATTAACTTATTTTGTTTCCAAGTCTATGGCCTACAAAAGCAAAAACAAAAAAAAAACATACAACCTATCTTAAATTCAATGTCAAGTTTACACATGGTCCCAAATGTAGTTTTAATACTTGAGCTTCGTGGCTTCCACTCAAGCTTGTTGTTTTTTTTTCATTTCGTTCATTTGACCATATGTTTCATACACTTTTTGCCTTCCTTCCTTCGTTTGGCCGTTGTCCGGTTGACTTGGCAGTTCATTCATTCATTATTCAATTGTGTTATGACTGACCAATGTGATGTTGTTGTCGTTGTTGTTGTTGTTGTTAATATGAGCGCACCAAGTAATTGGCATTAATTTGATTGAGACACAAACTCATTCTTCATTATGACTTGTACGAATTGTGTGATGGAAGCCGACGATGTGTGGTAGACATTGTCTACACTCGCCTGTACGATGTATGTCTTTTCGACTCGTGTAGAGTGGAGTGGATATGCCTATGATGATGCTGTCTGTTGTTGTTTCAGTACACATCTCCGCCTTGATGTGGTGTCACAACAAATATTAATTTCAATAACAGAAATCAATGAAGTGCAAGTTATCATCATGGGACTGTCAGATTTTCATTAACTCATTGGAGCGATGAGAGTTAAGTTTAAACAGAATATTTTTTTGATTTATTTTTTGGGATTGTTACTATCTTTATAACGCTGCAAATAGGGGGCGTTTCAAAAATGGGGTGTTTAACTTAAGCAAATGAAGCTATTGGGTTGCCCAAAAAGTAATTGCGGATTTTTTAAAAGAAAGTAAATGCTGTTTTAATGAAACTTAGAATGAACTTTAATCAAATATACTTTTTTACACTTTTTTCTAAAGCAAGCTAAAAGTAACAGCTGATAACTGACAGAAGATAGAATGCAATTACAGAGTCACAAGCTGTGAAAAAATTTGTCAACGCCGACTATATGAAAAATCCGCAATTACTTTTTGGGCAACCCAATATATTGAAAATATAATTTTATACCATTTTGATTTCAAAATGACATGAAAACATGAGGTCAATCACCATTAGCCGAACCGGGCCCTCCCGCCGCGCCTTCTTTAACTCTCTAATATACAATATTTTTAGGGTGGGGACTGTAGCCTATGTCCGCCTTGGACGCTGAATACCTGCATTCCAATCCTGGCGAGAACATTGGACAAAAATTAAAGCTGTGATTATCCGCTCTTAATGCTGGCGACATTTGTGAGGTACCATGCCATGCATGGTCATGCTAAAAATTCACCCCAAAAAGGTGTTGCACTGCGGCACGCCTTTCGCACTTGGCTATAAAAAAAGGTCCCTTATCATTGAGTTTAAACTTGAATCGGAAAGCTTTCATTGATGTGTGAGAAGTTTGCCCCTTCTCGAATCCTGGGCAAATTTTTACTCTACTCCCAAATACCTTTCTTTTAAGTCCTATATTATCGTATTGGTAAATATTGGGTTGCCCAAAAAGTAATTGCGGATTTTTAAAAGAAAGTAAATGCATTTTTTATCAAACTTAGAATGAACTTTAATCAAATATACTTTTTTTACACTTTTTTTCTAAAGCAAGCTAAAAGTCACAGCTGATAACTGACAGAAGAAAGAATGCAGTTACAGAGTCACAAGCTGTGAAAAAATTTGTCAACCCCGACTATATGAAAAATCCGCAATTACTTTTTGGGCAACCCAATATTTCCGGTAGGGGGTATTTCGGGGGTGGAGTGGCCACCCTGACACTTGGCCCTTAAAGTAAGTATAAGCTTCGTGCTCTACTTTCAAATACATTTTATATGAGACCAATATTGGCCTGATCGGTAAATAAGTTCTGTTTGAGGTTGGGGTGGACCCCAGTCTCTTTGCCGCGAAAATGTGTATCAATTTCTCCAAAATCTATCAATTTCCACATTAAATAGCTTTTAAGTAATAGGCAGGTATTTTGAGGTGAGGCAGCTCCCCAAACACATGGTTCTTCAATTGGATATCAAATTCCTTTTTTTTTCTTTCAACCACCTTTCATTTGAGCTCTATATTGTCGTGATTGGTTTATATACCCATTTGGCGGGTTTGGGTGGCCAACAACAAATCGCATTACCAATCTCCGAGATCTGGTGTTTTTGAAAATTAGGGTAATGAGAAGTGTTTTTTGGGGGAATGATGGTACCTCAGACATTTCGAATTAAATATGGATATCAAATTCGTCCTATGAGCCCCATATTGCAATGGTCGGTAAATATGGACCGTTTGGAAGGTGTTTTGGGGCTGGGCATTTAGCCCTGAAAATAGGGGTGGGGCGTTCTACCAGTACTTGGACGTAATTTTTTATGCCATATATTGGGTTGCCCAAAAAGTAATTGCGGATTTTTTAAAAGAAAGTAAATGCGTTTTTAATATAACTTAGAATGAACTTTAATCCAATATATACTCTTTTTACACTTTTTTTCTAAATCAAGCTAAAAGTAACAGCTGATAACTGACAGAAGAAAGAATGCAATTACAGAGTCACAAGCTGTGAAAAACTTTCTCAACGCCGACTATATGAAAAATCCGCAATTACTCTTTGGGCAACCCAATATTTTAATCTATTGTCAAATACTTTTCATTTGAATCCCATATTGACATGGACATCGAATATATCTGTTAAGAGGATTTCTGAAGCTGGAGTGGCCCACTAGGTACTTGGACCCAAATTTGAATATGATATTCGTTTTTTAGTCTCCAACACCTTTCATTTGATACCCATATTGTGCATATCGCTCCACTTTTGGTTTCAGGTGCCGTTTTTGGGATAAGGGGGAGGGTCCGCCCCCATCCGATATCAAAAAATTATACAGCCTATGTTTGCTTCCAGACAAGCCTACACAATCTGTTAAATTTTAAGAAAGTCAGTTTAGCCGTTTTTGATTCTCCGAAACAAACAAACAAACCGATTCCCATACAGTCATGATTGTTTCATATGCTCATTAGGGGCTGGGGTGATCCTCTATACTTCGATTTGATTTTGCATGCCAGATTCGTATTCTACTCCCGAATACCTTTTATTTGATCCCCATATTGACATGAAAGTCCAATATGTCTGTTTGGGGGAGTTTTGGGGTTGGGGTGGCTCGATGGGTACTTTGACTCAAATTTTGTTATTATATTCATTATCATTTTGGGGTTGGGCCGGCCCGATGAGTAATAAGAGCCAAATTTTAATACCATATTCGTATTCTACTCTCCAATACCTTTCATTTGATACCCATACTGTCCCGATCGATCCACTTTCGATTTTGGGTGGTTTTTATGGTATCAGGGGGACGGTCCGCCCCCTTTCGATATCAAAAAATTTTATAGCCTATGTTTCCCACCAGAGCAACCTACACAATTTATGAAAAACTCAAGGTAATCTGTGCAGCCGTTTTTGAATCTATACGGAACAAACAAACAAACCGGCTATCAAACACCAATTTATTTGCCCAAAAAGTAATTGCGGATTTTTTAAAAGAAAGTAAATGCATTTTTAACAAAAATTGGAATAAACTTTATTCAAATATACTTTTTTACACTTTTTTTCTAAAGCAAGCTATTAGTAACAGCTGATAACTGACAGAAGAAAGAATGCAATTACAGAGTCACAAGCTGTGAAAAAATTTGTCAACGCCGACTATATGAAAAATCCGCAATTACTTTTTGGGCAACCCAATATATACCCTCCACCATAGGATGGGGGTATACTTATTTTGTCATTCCATGTCCGTCCGTCTGTCGAAAGCACGCAAACTTTCGAAGAAGTAAAGCTATCCGCTTGGAATTTTGCACAAATACTTTCTATTAGTGTAGGTCGGTTGGGATCGTAAATGGGCCATTTCGATCCATGTTTTGCTATAACTGCCATATAAACCGATCTGAGATCTTGACTTCTTGACTTGACTTCTTCTCGCAATTAATTTATTATACCCCACCATAGGATGGGGGTATACTAACTTTGTCATTCCATTTGTAACACATCGAAATATTGGTAGATCAGTTGGGATTGTAAATGGGCCATATCGATTCATATTTAGCTATAGCATATAAACCGATCTCCCTATTATTCTTCTTGATCCTCTATAGTGCGTAATTCTTATCCTATTTGACTGAAATTTTGTATATTGACTCTTTCTATGACTTCTAACATAAGAGCCGATCATATAAACCCTCCTCTCCCGAATTTACTTCTTGAGTCCCTAAAGGCCGTAGTTCTCGTTTGATTTGGCTGAAATTTGGCACAACGACTTTCCTTATGACCTTCAGCTTATGAGCCTAATATTGTCTGAAACGTTCCAAACCCTGATATAGATTCCATATAAACCGATCTCCAGATTATATTTCTTGGGCCTTTAGAGGGCGTAATTCTTATCAGATTTTGCTAAAATTTTGCACAAAGACTTTTACTATGACCTTTAACATGCGTGTCAAATATGGTCTGAATCGGTCTATAACCTGACATAGCTCCCATACAACCCGATCTCTCGATTTTACTTCTTGAGGCCCGATCCAATCTCCCGATTTGGCTCCCTGAGCCCTTAAAAGCCGCAATTTTTGCCCGATTTGGCTGAAATTTTGCATGTAGTGTTCTGTTATGACTTCCACCAACTTTTTGCCAAGTAAGGTCCGAATCAGTGCATAATCCGATATAGCTCCCATATAAACCGATCTCCCGATTTGACTTCTTGAGTTCTTTAGGTTAGGTTAGATTTAAGTGTCTCGATTTTACTTCTTGAGGCCCGATCCAATCGCCCGATTTGGCTGAAATTTTGCATGTAGTGTTCTGTTATGACTTCCAACAACTGTGCCAAGTAAGGTCCGAATCGGTGGCTAATCGGATATAGCTCCCATATAAACCGATTTCCCGATTTGACTTTTTGAGTCCTTTAGGTTACGTTAGGTTTAAGTGACAGTCTGCCATCAGACTCACTTAGACGTTTTCGTCCATTGTGATACCACAGGAACAGAAAAAGTAAGATGCCTGCTAGTTCCTGCCGTTGAACCATACAGATCGCTTTCAAAAGACCAATAACTTGCGAATGTTCACATCCGCTAAATCAGACAGGTTCTCAAAGAAATGAGAACCTAAAGTGGAACTCCTTTTAACTGCTAATGCGGGAAACACACACAGAAGGTGTTCTATAGTCTCTTCTTCTTCGATGTCCTCACAGCTTCTGCAAAAGTCGTTGCTGGCAACCTTCAGTTTGTCAGCATGTTTTCCGATAAGACAGTGACCTGCAATGACGGACACAATGACTGAGACGTCTGTTCTAGCCAATGACAACAAAGCGGTAGACCTCTTCAAGTCTATATTAGGCCACATAGTTTTGGAATGCTCACAGTCCACTCTTTGTGACCATCTATCATTCGTTGTCCTTCGGGCCTGGTTCTGAAGACTTAGCTCACATGCCGCTAAAGGCATACCCACAGATTCCAGTTTCCCTGAAATGTGTCAGGTAGTTGCTAGTCTCGCAAGCTCGTCCGCTTTACAATTCCCTGGGATACCTCTTTGGCTCGGCACCCAGAACAGGTGAATTTTGAACTATTCAGCCATCTCGTTGAGAGATCTGCAACAGTCGAGAGCGGTTTTTGTGTTGAGAAATGCGTTCTCCAGGGATTTAATGGCTGCCTGGGTGTCTGAGAAGATATTTATGCCAATCGACAACATTATATCTTAGCCATTACACCACTTTCTTAATTGCAAGGATCTTCGCTTGATACACACTGCAGTGGCCGAGTAACCTTTTCGATATGACCAGTTCTAGAACTTTAGAGTACAACCCAAAACCCACCTGGTCGTCTAGTTTGGAACCATCCGTATCGAAGTCTATTTAACTTCTATTACCAGGCATATCGTAGTTCCAATCGGTTCTATCAGGAATAGTGGTACAGTAATTTTAATCAAATAGCGGCTCAGGTAGGGTGTTATCCAAACTGCGTGGAATTGCAGCTCAGGTAGGGTGTAATTCACACTGCCTGGAACATCGGATATTATATCAAGGATAACACAGTGCCCGTAGCCGCCACATGACCAATGAGAAAGCCCCCTTAACCTCACGGCAGTGGTCGCTGCAATTTGGGTAGCCCCAGTGTCCAGAGGCATAAGATGTAGGATTAAATTCAGCACATCAGATGGTGTCGTCCTCAGGGCGACTGTGATGCACAAAAAAGCCATCCTTTGTATCCGGTTAAGTATTGAGCAGTAGATGGACTTTTGAAGCGCCGTCCACCCGACCACAACACCATATAGCATTATAGGTCTGACAACTGCAGTATATACCCAATGCGTGATGCGCGATTTAAACCCCCTTTTTCCAATGGCTCTCATGTAGGTGTATAGGGCAAGAGTTGCCTTTCTTGCCCTTTCCAAAATGTAGGATTTGAAGTGAGGAGAGAATTTTGCGCTTTCTGTAAAATTCTCTCCTCCCAAGGAGACAGGTTTCATTGTAGGAAACTTGTATCTCCTGCTGAAGAGAATTAGTTTTGTCTTGCACGGATTTTACCCTAGACCACTTTCGGTAGCCCATTTCGCTGTTGAACGTAGAGCTTCTTCGGAGTGCTGGCAAACTTTCCCCTAACCGCAATTGCCTACTATTTCTGTCTTGCACGGATTTATACCCAGACCACTTTCGGTAGCCCACTTTGCTGTTGCACGTTGAGTTTCTTGGGAGTGCTGGGAAACTTTCCCCTAACCACAAATGCCATGTCATCAGCATACGCGACCACTTTTACTCCTTTTTCTTCCAGAGACAATAATATATTGTTAATGGCTACAGTCCAAAGTAGAGGAGACAATGCACCTGCTTGAGATGTTCCTCTGCTGACTCATCTTTTTAGATATACAGATCCCAAGCCTGCTGTAATGCATCTTTTGGTAAGTAAGCTATTAATAAACTTTCTTACAGTAGAGTTGATGCCTAGGAACTCCAACTCCTTCATGATTGACGTCGGTTTTATATTGATGACAGCACCTTCAATGTCAAGAAATGCTACCATTGCATATTCTTTGACAGCGATAGAACCCTCTATGTAGCCGACTAGGTCGTAAAGGGCTGTTTAAGTGTACTTGCCTTAACTTTATGCATGAGGCTGCCGCGACCGGCAATCTTGAGTGATCTTTAGTTTCTATTAAAAATTTTATCAATATTAAATTTTTTTTCGAATTTTTTCTAAATTTTATATTGTGAAAAATTTGTTTCTCTGTTTTACTTGAAAAATTTACTTAAAATTTCGAAAAAAAAATCAAAAAAATTTTATATCTACAGTAATCTTGCCACCGTGTCGCAGAGGTTAGCATGTCCGCCTCTGACGCTGAATGCCTGTGTTCGAATCCTGGCGAGACCGTCAGAAAAAATTTTCAACGGTGGCTTTCCCCTCCTAATGCTGATAACATATATGAGGTACTATGCCATGTAAAACTTCACTCCAAAGAGGTGTCGCACTGCGGCACGCCGTTCGCACTCGGCTATAAAAAGGAGGCACCTTATCATTGAGCTTAAACTTGAATCGGACTGCACTCATTGATAGGCGAGAAGTTTGTCCCTTAGTTCCTTAGTGAAAAGTACATGGGCAAAATTTTGCAAATCTTGCCAGTGATTTATTTCAGAGTTTTATTTTCTAAGAAAATTTCCATATATTGAATTCTTATAGAAAAATTTGTAAAAAAATTTTTTCTTAACATTTCGTCCTTACCAAATGCCCTTTGACTTTCTAATATCCACCTACGTGAAAGAACAAATCGAGTTATTTTTTAGACCGTTCTATACGTACACGTATTGGCCTTATCACTTCTGAAGCCATAAAAATAACACCAAAACTTCTTGGTATTGACCTTTGGTCACTTACGTCAAAACTCAAAGTTTTATTATAGCCTGTGACATCAAAAGTGCTTGGAATAATTGAAAATTCATTAAAGTTTTAATTACTTAATGAACACCAATCATTTAATTCTAATTATAAATGTGACCAATGCCTAAATGCCTGCAAGAGAAGTAACAACGTAAACAACAACAACAATTTAATTGCATCTATGTAACAAGTGTTTCCCTTTGGGCGCCACTTATACGACAAACGATAAAATTCTTGAAATATTTATTGCACAAATTCATTGAAATACCATTAAAAATTAATTACCTTCCTGTTAAGGATTTGCCACAATGTGGCCCATGTACGCACAAGGGAGGTTTACCTTCCTCCCTTGTGCGTCACATTAAAATGTGATTTTATGATATAATAATTGATTCCTTAAAAGAGGCCTGCAGGTGTGTACACTGAGAAAAGGTCCTGCTCGCTTCGCTACACCCTTAAAAAGCTTTTTGAAAAAAAAAATCTTTTTCAAAATTATATTGAGGCTGGTGCCCAGTGGGTCCAGACTTGTGAACTACGAGTCCTTCTTTGATCAAGATTTGATTTGTTTGGTGTTTTTGTTATCTAACTTCCTTTCGGTGCCCACTTTGAGGGCAAACATTGTATTCTACTACCAAAGGCCATCGATGTCCTATCAAAGGCCATCGATGTCCTATTTTGTCCCGAACGGCCTTCATGTCCGTTTGGGTTTTCTTTGCTGTGGGGGGCGGCCCCCAATACTTACCCTAAATTTTGATATCAGATTTATAATCCATTCTACTCTAAGAATCTTTTTTATTGGTCCATTTTGGTGTTTTTAGGGTTGCAGGGATGCATGTCAAGTCGACGGGAGTTTTGTGTGTATGGTGGCAGCCAGATACTTGCAAATGCAAATTTGCCCTTCAACATTCCATTAAGGATCAGGGGCAAACTTCTCATATATCTATGAGTGCTGTCCGATTCACGTTTAATCATAAGGGGCCTGTGCGACACCTCTTTGGGAAAAGTTTTCACATGGCAAAGTACCTGAAAAATGTCGCTAGCATTTGGAGTGGATATAAACCACTGCATGTTCTCTCCAGAATTCCAAGCCAGGCGTTCAGCGTCATAGACGGATATACTAACCTTTGCGCTACGGTGGCCTCTGACAGTCAGATACTTAGGTTAGGTAAGGTTAGGTTGAAGTGGCAGTCTGCCATCAGACTCACTTCGACGTTTTCGTCCATTGTGATACCACAGGAAGAGAAGAATGAAGATGCCTTCTAGTTCTTACCGTTGAACCATCCAGATCGCTTTAAAAAGCCCAATAACTTGAGAATTTTCACATATGCTAAATCACACAAATTCTCAAAGAAATGAGAACCTAAAGTGAAACTCCTTTTGTCTTCTAGAGCGAGACACACACACAGTAGGGATTTTATAGTCTCTTCTTCTTCGATGTCCTCACAGCTTCGGCAAAAGTCGTTGCTGGCAACCTTTAGTCTGTTTACATGTTTACGATTAGACAGTGACCTGTCATGACGGACACAATGACTGAGACGTCTGTTCTAGCCAGTGAAAGCAATGCGGTAGACCTCTTCAAGTCTAGATGGGGCCACATAGTTTTGGAATGCTCACAGCCCCCTCTTTGTGACCATCTTTCATTCGTTGTCGTTTGGGCCTGGTTCTGAAGACTTAGCTTACATGTCGCTAGAGGCATACCCACAGATTCCAGTATCCCTGGAATGTGTAGGGCAGTTCCTAGTTTCGCTGGCTCGTCCGCTTTAGAATTCCCTGGGATATCTCTGTGGCCCGGCACCCAGAACAGGTGAATTTTGAACTGTTCAGCCAACTCGTTGAGAGATCTGCGACAGTCGAGGGCAGTTTTTGTGGCCCCTTAGCTGTCGGAGAAGATATGTATGCCAATCGTAGTAATGACTTTATATCTTAGTCATTCCACCATTTCCTTAATTGCAAGGATCTCTGCTTGATACACACTGCAGTGGTCGGATACCCTTTTCGATATGACCAGTTCTAGATCTTTAGAGTACACCCCAAAGTCCACCTGGTCGTGTAGTTTGGAACCATCCGCATAAAAGTCTATGTAAATTCTGTCACAAGGGATATCGTAGTTCCATCGGTTCTATCAGGAATAGTGGTACAGTAATTTTTATCAAAAAGCGGCTCAGGTAGGGTGTAATCCACATTGCCTGGAACATCGTATATTGTATCAAGGATAACACAGTGTCCGTATCGGCTACGTGACCATACAGAAAGCTCCCTTAACCTCACGGCAGTGGTCGCTGCAATTTATCGAACCACAAAGTCGAGAGGCATTAGATGTAGCATTAAATTGAGTTCGTCAGATAGTGTCGTTCTCAGTCCGGCTGTGAAGCATAAACCAGGCATCCTTTGGATCTGGTTATATATTGAGCAGTAGGTGGACTTTTGAAGCAACATCCATCAGACCACAACACCATATAGCATTATAGGTCTGACAACTGCCGTATAAACCCAATACATGACACGCGGTCTAAACCCTTAACTTTTACCAATGGCCCTATTGCAGGTGTATAGGGCAAGAGTTGCCTTTCTTGCACTTTCAAAAATGTTGGATTTGAAGTTCAATTTCCTGTCCAGCAAAACACCCAAGTATTTTGCGCTTTCTGTACATGGAACATTCTCTCCTCCCAAGAAGATAGGTTCCACTGTAGGTAACTTGTATCTCCTTTATACCACTTTCGGTAGTCCACGACGCTGTTGCACATAAAGCTTCCTGAAGTATATCTCTTAGAGTGCTGGGAAACTTTGCCCTTACCGCAATTGCCACGTCATCATCATACGCGACTACTTTTACATCTTTGTCTTCCAGAGACAATAAAATATTGTTGAGGGCTATATTCCAAAGTAGAGGAGACAGTACACGTTCTTGAGGTGTTCCCCTGCTGACCCATATTTTTAGATCTTAGGCTTGGGATCTGTGCCAAGCCTGCTGTAATGCTTCTTTTAGAAAGCAAGTTATTAATAAACTTTCTTACGGTAGAGTTGATGCCTAGAAACTCCAACTCCTTCATGATTGCCGTCAGTTTTACATTATTGAAAGCACCTTCAATGTCAAGAAATGCTTCCATTGTATATTCCTTGACAGTGAGAGAACCCTCTATGTAGCCGACTAGGTCGTGAAGGGCTGTTTCAGGGAGTTTGCTTTTACTATATGCATGCTGCTGCCGCTACAGGTGATCTCCAGGGATCTTTGGCCTAATATATGTTTCTTCTTAAGAGTCTTTAGCATAAAGGATGACAGACTAATAGGACGAAAATCTTTCGCCTTCGTGTGATAGGGGTTTTCTGCTTTCGGAATGAAAATGACCTTCGTGTTCCTCCATCCCACAGGTATATATGACATTCTGATACAAGCAGAGTACATCTCCCTAAGCCAGGGAACTAGTCTATCAAACACAGCGTGCAATTCAACTGGTGATACATCATCAGGGCCAGACGACTTAAAGGAGTAGAAACTTCTTATCGCCCAAAGGATTTTCGGTTCAGGCACAATTTCCCTAATGGCCTCCGACGAATGCATATCAGTGACAGCCTTTTCTGGCGCCACGTTGTCCGTTGGAGAATAGTGTTTCCTCATTAGACATTGTCCATACATTCTCTGACTTCTGGATATACCCCACCGTAATAGGTCTCGACGACAGAATCTTCCTTAGCCTAGAGGTCTCAGATGTATCCTCCAAGGAGCTGCAAAAGTTTAGCAAGGATTTTTTCTGAGCTTTTCTCAGCTAGCCCTTATATTTTCTTAACTCAGCCTTATATATGTCTCAATCGTTTGGTGCTCTTTTGGCTTTTGCTCTGCTGAAGAGTTTTCTGCACTCCTTCCTTAGACCAATCAGCTCTGGGGTCCACCATGGCGGTCGCTGTTTGCCTCTGGGCTTGGCACTAGGACATGCTGAAACAAGCGAGTCATTCAGAGCCTTCGTGATCCACTTGATCACTATGTCTATATCCCTCGTAGTTTCCACTTCCATTTCTGGTCCAGAAGGGATAGACTTGCAGAATTTGTGCCGAAATGTATCCCAATCCTCCTTTTTTCTGTTTAGCCGAGTAACCACTTCTGCAGTATTTTCTCCAAGGCTGAAACGAATATAACGATGATCGGAGAAGCTGGGATCATCTAACACATCCCAATCGCATATTCTTCCAGACAGATACTTTGAACATTAAAATAAATATCAGACTTGTACCGTACTTTCAAAGATCTTTTATTCGAGTTCCATATTGTACCAAACGGCTTATAAAGTTGGAGGTTCTTGGAGGAGACGTGGTCCCCCGACACTTGGTTCCAAAACCTTTCTAAAACCTTTAATTTGAGACCCAATTTGTCAGTCGGTAGACATGTTCTGTTGGATTTTTTTTGGTGTTGAGAGGAGCTCTACCCATTTGGGGTAAACTTTTTCTAAACAAATTCTTATTTTTTTGGTGTTGAGACGACCTCTACAAATTTGGGGAAAATTTTTTCTAACAAATTCTTACCTAAATCTTACATACCTTTCAGTTCTTTTCGGGATTAAGGGACCCCCAGACACTTGGTGCTAAATTTTAGTAACAATTTCTACCTGTTTCATACCTGTCATTTCATACCCGTATTGCCCAAATCCATAAACATAGTCCGTTCAGGTTTTTCGGGGGTGGGGTGAACCTCCTGGCACCTGGGGCTGATTTTTTTTTTACCAAATTCGTACTCTTACCTTAAATACCTTTTATTTAATAACTGAGGCCGAAGTCGGACTATTGCGCTGGAGTCGGAGTGTGGTTCGGAGTCGGGGTAAGCGTGCACAACTTTGACTCCGACACGAGGTCGACTCTGTCTGTTAGCTGTACGTTTCCCAATGCATGTGTTTTTCATACCCCATTGCTCCAATCGATGTCCGTGAAGATAAAGTTTACTTTAACTAGCAGAGACACAAACCCATTCAATTAGCAGAACTATGTTACAAGCTTAGCTGATCTATGATAACAATTTAACAGATAAGATCTAAAAATAAAATCAAGAAAAATAATGGAAAAGTTCATAGGAAACGACTACATTGCAAATTTTGTAAAAAATCAAGTAACAATGTAAAAAATGCATAACGGACAGATCTACAACACTAAAAAGTCCAAAGCGAAAAGTACAAAAACTCTGAGGGATGCGGGGTAGCCATTTATAGTGAAGGAGGCTCTCGATGCCCACAATTTAAATCAAAAAGTAGAATATACAAAAAGACCACAGTATTTGAGATATTTAGCATTTAAAGTTAAGTAAGAATTAACAGAATGGCCCACTGTGCAAAAACTAAAAGGGATGCGGGGTACCCATTTTTAGTGAAGAAAGCTCTTGATGCCTAGGATCTAAATCAAGAAGCAGAATATCCTAAAAGGTCCAAGTATTTGAGATATTTAGCATTTCAGGTTCTTCACTGTAAGTGGGTACCCCGCATTCCTCTTAGTTTTTGCACAGTGGGGCATTCTATTAATACTAAATTTTACATTAAATGCTGAGTACCTCAAATACTGTGGCCTTTTTGGATATTCTGCTTTTAGATTTGGATCCTATGCATCAAGAGCTTCCTTCACTATAAGTGAGTACCCCACATTCCTCTTAGTTTTTGCACAGTGGGACATTCTGTTAATTCTAACTTAACTTTAAATGCTAAATATCTCAAATACTGTGGTCTTTTTGAATATTCTGATTGATTTCGATTGATTTCGATTGTAGGCATCGAGAGCTTCCTTCACTATAAGTGGGTACCCCCCATCCCTCCCAGTTTTTGCACTTCTCGCTTTGGACTTTTTAGTGTTGTAGATCTGTTTGTTGTGCATTTTTTACGTTGTTACTTAATTTTTACAAAATTCGCAATGTTTGTAGACTTTTTAGTGCACTTGTTGTAGTTTCTTATGAACTTTTCCATTATTTTTCCTAATTTTATTTTTAGATCTTTCTGTTAAATTGTTAGCATAGCTCTGCTAAGCTCATAACAGAGTTCTGCTAATGGAATGGGTTTGTGTCTCTGCTAACTAAAGTTAACTTTATCTTCACGGACATCTGCAGTCGGTAAACATGTCTAGTTGCGAGTTTCTTGGGTGGGGAGCTTTTATTTCACACCCAAATTGTTCTTATCATAATGAAAGTCAATTTGGGGAGATTTATGGGTGGGGGTCTCCCTAAGGTTATTTGACTCTATAGATATATACCAGATTCATAGGGTACCATAAGGGTGCAAACAAAATTTCGTTTAAATCGGTGCACCAATGTTGCGCCATTTGTCTTCATCAATAACTTTGCCAAATTGATTGAGGTGCTCTACATACCCAACGACTATTGAGTACAATGTAGATGTGTTTTGAAAATAGCCCACATTTGCATACCTTTTATAAGTTCTATGCTATGCTATGCTATTCTTTGAATAGAAAGCATGGAATATGATTTCAAACTGGAATATGTTCGAAAAAACACGTATGGACAACTTTGTCAAAATTTAAATTCTATTGAAATTGTTTTAATTTTTAGTGAATTATTTTTTGAAATTTTTTTGAGTGCATTGTGTTGTAATAACTTTGTCTTAAACCCCCAAGGTGCCCATTAACACCCTCTGGGAATGTGAATCAATTTTATTTCTATGGCTTCCTTCCTTGATATGGTCATGATGACATCCAAGTAGCTTCTTAGTCCTTTGTTTTGTTTTGTTCTTGGCTATTTTTGTTGTTGTTTTTGGTTTGTTTTCTACCTTTTAACTTTAAATTACAAAATGTGTGTCATTAGTTGTTGTTACATTCACCACGTGCAAATCCAATTCCATTCAAGCGAAACGTATTTAAATTTCTTTTTTAATTCCTAAAAATTAAATTGTGGGGTTTTTTGTTTTTGTACATCCACGTCGCTGTATTGCTCATTTCTAATCCTATTAAGTGTGTCCATAGTTCTCTTTCTTCTATGCCAATGACCATTGGGCAAAGTAGGTTTTGTTTTGGCTCTCGAAATTAGGGGAAATGGTGAATCGCAATTGAAAACATGAACAACGACATTGCAAAGGGAATCAGTAAAAGTGATGATGTCTTTCCGGTACTTAAAACAAATCATTTTTCGACCATAGAAAATTCTTCAACCTGTAAACGAGTCTTAACAAAAAGAAAAAAAAATTATGTCAGAGGGCCAACAATGCCAATACAAAAGAACAGTTTTAAGACAAGGAGGAGGTCATTTAAGCATAGCAACAGGTTTTGTAAATCAATGACCATGATACTTTTATGATTTTTTTTCAGGTTTCTGAGAGTTAATCTTTGACAAAATTAGTTGTCATGGAAAATTTTAACATAAAATTTTTGATTATAGCCTAGTACTGACTTTTCGCCCGAACAACTATCAAAACATTATACAAAAATGGTGACGGAGAAGTGGTGATAAATTTTACGAGCGAAATAGCAGTGACATGTCGCTGCGTCGATATAAATTTCGCTTCAATGCTCACGAAATGGACACCTCATTCAATGTCTTCGTTGGGTGTTGTTGTTTGACTTTTGTTTGTGTTCTGGCAAAGAATGGAGTCTGTCGGATTTCGCAATAATTTAATAAGCATTTTCGCTACGTATCAAGTCAGTACTAGGCTTGTGTAGGAAAATTTTAACAAAAATGTATGTTTTTTTCTGCAGAAATATCTGTGTCGTGATTTTCTCGTGAGTTGTGATTTTCTCGTGAGACATGCTTGAAAAAATTTTTCGTCTCTTTAGCGTGAGTCAACCTGGGAATGGTCGTGTTTTCTTATGAGCGTGAGTGAAAAATAACTCACGTGGAAATTTCTAGTGTATTTGCCAGCAGTGACTTTGAATCTTCTGGAACCCTCGATTACGAGTCCTATCTAGACTCAGAGGAGATACAGCCATTTTAAAGTTATAGTATTAAAATTTTGATTTTTGATGAATTTTTGGTCAATTTTTCAATTTTTGGAGGGAGTCACAAATTAAGGCCCATTTTCTTCTACGACGCATACAGGGTGGCTGATGAATATTGCTACAATGATGAATATTGCTACATTTTTTTTTCGGTGTATGGAATAAATTTTTCTTTTATTCATGTTAAATTAAATTATTAAATTAATTATTAAATTATTATTAATTAAATTAATTAATTAATTAATTAAATTAATTATTAAATTATTATTATTAAATAGAAAAAAAGTTATTACATTTTTTTTTGGTAGCGGCTTTCATCAGCCACCCTGTAGTTTTGAAGATACAGCCAATTAAAAGTTTTCACAGAAAAATTTCGACTTTTGATGGATATGTGGTAAATTTTTGGAGAAGGTCACGAATTTCCCTCTGCGACGCATAGTTTAGGAGATACACCTAATTTAAAGTTTTCATAGTGGAATTCCGATTTTTGATTAATTTGCGATCAATTTTTCAATTTTTGGAGGGAGTCACGAATTAAGGCCCATTTTCCTAGATTTTTGATGAATTTGCGATAAATTTTGGAGAAAGTCACGAATTAAGGCTCATTTCACTCTACGACGCATAGTTTTGGAGATACAGCCAATTTAAAGTTTTCATTGTGAAATTTCGACTTTTAATGGATATTTGGTAAATTTTTGAATTTTTGGAGAAGGTCACGAATTTATGCCCATTTCCCTCTGCGACGCATAGTTTAGGAGATATAGCCAATTTAAACTTTTCGTAGTGGAATTTCGATTTTTGATGGATTTGCTGTCAATTTTTCAATTTTTGGAGGGAGTCACGAATTAAGGCCCATTTTCCTCTACGACGCATAGTTTAGGCGATACAGCCAATTTAAAGTTTTCATAGTGAAATTTCGACTTTTGATGGATTTTTGATAAATTTTTTCAATTTTTGGAGGCAGTCACGAATTAAGGCCCATTTCCCTCTACGACGCATAGCATAGGAGATACAGCCAATTTAAAGTTTTCATAATGGAATTTCGATTTTTGATGGATTTGCGGTCAATTTTTGGAGAAGTCACGAATTAAATCCCATTCCCTCTACTACGCTTAGTTAAGGTGAAAGGTTAGGTTTAAGTGGCAGTCTGCCATCAGACTCACTTTGACGTTTTCGACCATTGTGACACCACATCCAGATCGCTGTTAGCGCCTCGCTTTTATTGATAAAAATGAGCTTGGACTTGGGGAGACTTCGACAGATTGCGAGGAGGGCGCAAACTGCTTGTGGACTGGATTCCTTGTAGTGGGAGGCCTTAAAAAAGAACAATAATACGGCGTATAGAACCAAGCGGCGAGCGTATTTGGACCTGTACAGAGAGAGTCCCTAAACAACCACAAGACCGAGATGAAATTTTCCAAAAGACCTCATGGGTCTGTTTTTGCGAGTCGTTAGAGGGAGTAAAGTTAGGCAGTTGGCTCTCAAAGGATCTGAAAACCCTTGGAAGCTTTGTAAGAGATGACGAAACCTGGAAGGAGCCTAGGTATGAGATGCTTGACCTACTAGTTGTTATGCACTTTCCTGGTAACTCGGATGTGGCCTCTCTAAGGATCTGAAAACCCTTGGAACCTTTCTAAGTAATGACGGAAGCTGAACGGAATCTAGCTCTGAGACGCTCCAGTAAATGGCTGTATGCACTTCCCAAGGTGCTCGGACGTGGCCGGTGGATCAATGTACCCGGATGGTGTCACTATCTCTCTGATACAACACAATGTCGAGTCACTGGTTGAGTACTAAGAGTTGAGGATAGTCTAGGCAGTGAATTCCTTTGAGCACTACAAGTCAATAGGTCCTGATGGCGTACTGCCTGCTATGTTGCTATGTAGAGAACCGTTTGCTACTACGACTATTGGAGTTGATTTTTAGGAATTGCGTTTCGATTCACTGCGCACAGTGGGAAACAACGAAAAAAAAAAATTGTGTAAAAACCCCGTGAGGAAAGGCAAAAGTCGGGCGGTACCGACATTATAATACCCTACACCTACACAATAGGTACAAAAGGGGAGCTATATCTAATTCTGAACCAATTTTGATGAACCTCGGCGGATATAATGTCGAGAGTCATAAGAAAATCTTTCCTGCCGAATTTCTAGAAAATCGGTTAAAATATATATGGGAGCTATATTTAAATCTGAACCGAGTCGATCGGAATACTTATCAATTTCTCTTGTAGGGTATTAATATACTGACAGATTGAAGGATGCCAGTAGCGACTTCTGCAGAAGCTGCGGGGAAGTCGAGGAAGAATAGACTATAGAGCATCTGCTGTGTGCGTCTCGCACTGGCAGTCGGAAGCAGTATCACTTTTGGTTCTCATTTTTTTGAGAACTTTTCTGATTTAGTGGATGTGAACAATCGCAAGTTGTTGGACGTTTTCCAGCGATCTGAATGGTTCAACAGTAGGAATTAGAAGCCATACTTGGCACGATTGTTGGAAGTTATAACGGAACATTTTGTGCAAAATATTTGCCCAATCGGCTAGTAATTGCTGATTCTAGGAGCTCAAGAAGTCAAGTCGAAAGATCAGTTTATATGGGAGCTATATCCAAATCTGAACTGATACGGCTCATTTTCAATCCCCAACGACTTACATCAATAAGAAATACCTGAGCAAAACTTCGTGCAGCTAGATCTACGCGTTCGCCTGCTATCGTGATTTCCACAGACGGACGGACACGAGGACGGTCGGACATGGCTAAATCGACTATGCACCTCGAAATATTAATCTGCGACCATATAGATTAACATTTCGAGGTGCTACAAACGGAATGACTACATAAGTTCATTCTCTATCCTATTGAGTTGGGTATAATATTAGAATAGCCCATAGTGCAAAAGTAAAGAGGGATGCGAGCTACCCAATTATAGCGAAGGGAGCTCTCGAAATCTGATTTAGATTGTAGTCAGTGAGAGCTTCCTTTATTATAATTGGATACCCCGCATCCCTCTTTGTTTTTGCACCGTGGGCCATTCTGTTCATTATGCCCCACATCATTGCTGTGGTCCAGGGTACTATAACTTAGTGCATTTGTTGGTAACACCCAGAAGAAAGAGAGATAGACCCATTTATAAGTATACCGATCGCCTCAAAATCACATTCGATTCGATTTAGTTATGTCTGTCCGTCCGTCTGTCTGTCCATGTTAATTTGTGTACAAAGTACAGGTCGCAATTTTCGTCCGATCGTCTTCAAACATGATGCAGACATATTTTTCGGCCCAGAGATGAAGCCTATTGAAATTAGAAAACATCGGTTCAGATTTGGATATAGCTGCCATATATATGTTCGTCCGTTTTGAAGTAATACTGCAATAAGATCGTTTTTTGTCAACCGACTCTCACGAAATTTTGCACGACGGTTTCTCTTATCACTCCCGATTATCACTCACTACTGGTATATTTCATCGAAACCGAATCAGAATTATAATGGCTCCCATATATACATATGTATCGCCCGATTTCCACTTCTAGAATTTTTGGAAGCGCATTTATTGACCAATCTCTCCAAAGTCTTGCATAATGCTTTCGTACCTCAATACCTATAGAGTTTGGTCGAAATCGGTTCAAATTTCGATATTGTTCCCATATATAAAAATTTTGATCCGATTTGGACTAATATTGCAAGTCATTTGTTAACCGATTCATTCGAAATTTGGTATATATATCACCCGATTTTCACTTCTAAGGTCACGGCAAGTGCATTTTTTGACCAATCTTCCCAAATTGTGATTGTTTCCTCGTATTTTTTTCCTCTTCTAACTTCTTAAACAATACACCTAAAGAATCCGGGTGAATCGGCTAGTCACCCAGTTTGTTATTTGCGTGCCTTCCAACCTAAAATAGCCTTGTCTTTAAAGAAAGTTTCGTTGAAATTCCTTCTTTAGAGGAGATTCTATTAAAAATTAAATTTTAAAAATAACGTTCAATCAAATTTAGTCTTTAGAGAAAATTTCATTGCATCTAGTTTCTTCCAATGGGTTATTCACCACAACCTTTAATTCACCAACGATTTTTTCATCATCAGTTTTTTTTCACCATGGATTTTTTTCACCATGGATTTAATTTTATCATGAAACTTCCATGCGGATCCTTTTTCTTCTTCTTCACCATGATTGCTATTTCACCACTTTGTGTTCTGCATCGTGATGGTGTTTAGGGCTCGATATAAATATTTACCAGATTTTTTTTAACATCGTCTGCTTTGCAAATATCCAAAAACAATTTTTAAACTAAAGGTCTTTTCAAGGTCTCGATAAAGGTTAGCTGTACTACAATGCTTAGCATTGATGAAATCACCTGCGGCCTGTGTTAAGTAGCCATGAGTTGCCACCCCACCACTTAAGGTGTCTACTTTGTCACCAGAATTAAATGCGTTTCATCATTTGCGTTTCCTATTCCACACATTTATCGATGTTTCTTTGCTGCGACATTTAGTTTTGTTGACACTCACAGCAGAACCGAGCTGTGACAGTTTCTATTTCATTAATTGGATTAGTTCGAAACTCACCACATTTGGAAGCCTTACAAGCACGGGTTTATGTCTTAGCTAACCGAGGCATAATGGAAGCATTGCACACATTTTCAAATTCAGTTTGCGTTTTTACGTGGTCTCTATCGTGTTTCGGGCTTTTAAATTGTCGTAACGAATTAAAATAGTGAAAATTTTTAAGAAAGGAATATAAAAAAAAGTGCACAGAAAAGGATAAAAATTGAAAATCGAGTTGCCAATAAAAGAACGAGTTGGAACCAATAACTTCTGAATGTTGAAGTTTCAAATCAAAAAATAAAAAAAGGGGAATAATTAAAGTGCTTTTCCAAAAAAAATCGTTTTTGAAAAGTTATTTGTGGAAAAAGTTTTTTTAAAAATTCTCAAGTGAAGCTTTAATCAAAATTCTGTTGAGAAAACTTCTTAAATTGTATGGGATATTAAAAAAAAGGTCTTCGTACATTTTTTTTTAAAGAAATAACAAAAAAAAAATTAAATATACAAACATTTTCGAAAAACAAAAGAATTATTAATTAATTAAAAAGCTGCTAAGATTGAAACGAAATCACTTTGCTAGACAAAATAAAGAATCAAAAAAACCCTGAAAGATTTCTTAATTTATAAGCAGAGTAAATTTTTTTTTGAAAAACGAATTATAAATCCTTGAAATAGAAATCCCACAAGTTTCAGTGTGCTTTTTTGACCTTGCGCCTTGATTAGCTTTCAACAAAAAGCTTTAAGTGAAAATAGTATAGAAAATAAATTTGTGCACTTCTTAAACGAAAAGCTAAACAACTTTATTCGAAATGCCTTTGGGAAGAGAATATCGCGCCGATGAGGTCGAATTCGAATTCGATGACGAAGAAGATGACGAGTTACAGGGCGTTGGAGTACGCGTTCCGCCGAAGCCCGACAACCGTCGTCCTAGCACAGCGAAGGACTACCGTGCGGAAAATGTACGATTTTCTGACAATGATGACGAGGATTACTACGACGACGATGATGATCTTGATATCGAAATGGAGGAATAGTAAGTTGGATGGTAAAACTTCATAAAAATTGGGATTGTCGAGATAGGTTTTTGGTTTTGTTTAAAAAAGAAAGTAAAGAAATTACTTAAAACTTTTTAATCAAAAAATTGGCAAAAGCTTAGGTTTTCATAGTTTTTTTTTGGAAATATATTTTTTTTTCATTGTTTTCAATTAGATTTTGTCGTAATTTTTTTCTAATATTTTTAAAAATGTTATGTGATATGCGCGACTTTACTCACCACATGGTGAATATAATGTTATCATTGTTTGAATATGGTATCACAATGTGACGAAATTCGGAAGACTTTGAATATACCGAAACGATTTTAAAATTTAAAATTTTCACAGATGATAGAGTTTGGGCCCCCGGTGAATATAGGGTACTAAAATTTTTGATATCCGAAGGGTGGGCGGACCCTCCCCCATACCCAAATTTTCAAAAACGTCAGATCTCGGAGATACGTGCACCGTTTTAAGCGAGATTTTGAATGCCACCTTATGGTAACCCAAAACACGAAATTGGTATAAAATTTTTAGGTCAAATAACCTGGGTGAACACCCCATCCCAAAACCCACCCGAACGGACATGTTTACCGATTGGGACAATATGGGTTTCAAATGAAAGGTATTTAAGATACGAGTACAAATCTGACATAAAAATTGATTCCTTGGTGTCTATGGGGCCTCCCCACCACCCAAATCCCCCAGCGGGATTACCGATTGGGACAATATGTGACTCAAATGCCCCATCCCAAAACCCACCCGAACGGACATGTTTACCGATCGGGACAATATGGGTATCAAAGGTATTTGAGAGTAGAGTACAAATCTGACATACAAATTTATTCCTTGGTGTCTACGGGGCCTCCCCACCACCCAAACCCGCCCAATGGGACATATTTACCGATTGGGACAATATGTGACTCAAATGAAAGATGTTTGGGTGTTAAATACGAATATGGTAAATACGAATATGGTAATAAAAATTGGGTCCAAGTAACTGGGAGGCCGTCTCAGGCCTAAAACCACCCCAAAAGTAGCGCCCAAAATCAAAAGTGGGCCGATCGGGGCAATATGGGACTCAAATGAAAGGTTTTCGGGAGTAGAATACGAATATGTTGTCTAAATTTGGATATAAGTACCGAGGGCGTCGCCCCAAAAGTACCGCCCAAAATCAAAAGTGGACCGACCAGACAATATAGAACTCCAATGAAAGGTATTCGGGTGTAGAGTATGAATTTGATATTACAAATTGGATCCAAGTATCAAGGGCGCCGTCCTAAGCCCAAAACCGCCTCAAAACTACCGCCCAATCCTAAGGTGAATCCAAGTATCTAGGGCGCTGTCCCAACCCCAAAACCGCCCCAAAACTACCGCCCAAATTCAAAGTCGACGGATCGGGACAGTATGGGACTTAAATGAAAGGTATTCGGGAGTAGAATACGAATATGATATTAAAAATTGGATTCGAGTATAAAGGGAGACGTCCCAAAACCGCCTCAAACTACCGCCCAAACTCAAAGTGGACCGATCGGGACAGTATGCGTTTCCAATGAAAGGTTTTCGAGAGTAGAATACGAATATGATTATTGAATATTAAAAATTGTTTGTAATTACCAGGGGAGCCTTCCCGAAACCAAAACT